>NC_066559.1:9441700-9446700 GCF_024679095.1 Eriocheir sinensis
CTCACACACTCACGCCGCCGCCCCGCCGCCGCCCCAGCGTGACGACACACTTAGCACAATACACACACAGTGCTGGGACATGCTGCAGTGATGAGTGACGTAAAATGTATGGATGAATATTGCATGGCGGCAATGCACAACTTCGATGTATATTTGGGTATATCCATCGGATTGATAGCGCGCTGTACAGATAATGTGCACAGTGCGTATGTACTAAGGTGCGAGACGTACAGTAAATGCATGTCGCTGTGCACAGTGTGGGCCTCGGTATAGGTGTGCTGGTGGCCGAAGAACAAAATATAAGTGTACATTACAGTGCATGTTTAAGACGAGTGGAAAATTGCACAGCATACTGCACTGCACAGTGAAGAGAAATCCTGCAAAACAAACTACAGGACACAGTACAACACGCACAGTACAAGTTTGTGTGGCAGTATTCTAGTACTGTGCAGTGAGCAAAGCAGGCTTATAACACAGCCCACAATAGATCGCACACTGTAGGTTATGATGGATACACAATACCATGCACAGTGCAGGCCAGTGGTGCAGTCCATATTAAAAGTGTGATGCAGAGTGCAGCACAGAACGCAAGACACACGCGAAAGTTTCCATGTACCCTGCAACTATAGTGCAGTGATAATTGCACATATCAGTGCAGGTTAGTGTTAAATGAGAAAAGTACAGTAGGCTACTAGGCTATACAGTGAAGTGCACAATACACAACATACAGTAGGCTACAGTGATGAGCACGATGCAGTATGTTGTTGCACCCACTGCCCCATAGAGTGTTGAGCTGCAGTGCACGGTTCACACACTGCTGACAACGAAACCTACAATTAAGTCTCATTGGCAAAGTGTGGGAGGAAAGAGAAACTACGCGTCATGGGTACGAAGACTCTAACGTGTGGGAGACTTAGACGCGAGTGTGCCCCGTGACACACACACACGCACACACACACACACACATGAAATTAGCCGAATAACATTAACAAAACACACACAGAAGTACATCAAATATCCTGTACTTACGTGATCCATGAGTCCACTCCAGTCCACCCGGGGGTTGGAGGGGGGGCCGCAGGGGAGGGGTGGGGGAGATTAGCCTGATATGACGCCTTCAGTGGGTCTGATTTACTGTTTATGGCGTGGCTGAGTGTGCTTGCTTGTCTGACTCCTGATGACCGTGGGCGTGGGCGTGATGGTGGTGTCCTTGCAGGGGCCGGCTGACCCTCACACGACAGGGGGTTACAGGGGTCAAGGTCAGGGTCAGGCTATACCCTCCCTGTTTGTCTCTACCTCCATGTTTTTCTCCATCTCCCTCCATTTCTAATTCTCCCTGTCTCTCTCCACCTTTTTTCTCTATCCCTTTCCTTCTCTCCATTCCCTTGTTCTCCCTACCTTCCTCCATTTCTAAGTCTCCCTGCCTCTCTCCACTTGTTTCTCTCCTCTCCTCTCCACCTCCTTTCTTCTCTATCCCTTTCCTTCTCTCCATTCCCTTGCTTCTCTCCACCTCCTTTTTTCTCTCCATCCTTTTCCTTCTCTCCATTCCCTTGCTTCTCTCTACCTTCCTCCGTTTCTAAGTCTCCCTGCCCGTCTCCACCACATTTCGCCCCTCTTCACTTATCTCACGCCAGTGTCGTCTTTACTGCCACGCTTCACACGCACAACACAAACACACCTTTTGCATCAATTAAAAAGACAAAAATTCCGTCTCGGGAGAAGGAAAAACGTCACAAACCCGTCTTTGAAACCCCCGAGGAACACTGACTCAGAACTGCCAACCGATGCAAACTGGTACTCCATGATCATTCGCGTTATCTGGTTTATCTTTTGGTATGAGGCCTATTTGTTCGCTTAGCTTTACAAATTAACGCTAAAACATCAATTATTAGAAATTCTTTAGCTAATCATGTATACAGCAGCGTTGACTCAGGACTACCAACCGATGCAAACTCGTACAAGCTACAAGTTATTCACACTATCAGGTTTACTTTGGGTATGAGGCTTTTTTTGTTCGTTTAGCTTTGAAACTTAACGCTAAAAACATCAATAGCATTACTAGAAACTCGTGGACTGATCATGTATATATTATTTTTATCAGATATATGTTACATGTTGGCTCTCCTGTTTCACTCTGAATGAGAAGAAACACAGACTCAAGACTGCCAACCAATGCAAACGTGTACTCCTTGATTATTCGCTCTGTCATGTTTAATTTTGATGTTAGGCTTCTTTTGTTTATTTAATTTAAATTATATAACGCTAGAAAACATCAATATTATCTTTAGAAATTCGTAAACTGATTGTGTATGTATCAGTTCATCGTTTTCAATGTTGGCTTCCCTGTTTCAATGTTTTAGGTGTCACATACTACAATATAGCCTAATGATTTACCTAAAGAAATCACTATATTACAACCTAAGCTTTCTCTTTACTTAACAAAAAGTGACAAATATATATTTTTCTTGACACGACAAAGTTATTAAATGCCCATAAGACCTTTTGAATATAAGATTTGGTATTAACATTCCCTGGTCCAAGATGTTTTATAATGAATATACGGTTTTAAATGAACTGACAGGTGGCCTAAACACTAATTTTACATAACAATAAATACCAAATATACCTTTCTCAAGACCACAAAACCTATATAATGCCCAGACAAGCTTTCATTTACAAGATATATCGATGACATTCCCAGATTCAAGACGTTCCAAGGCGTAACGTCCAATGGCTTTTAAAAATGGCGGGGTGGCTGTCGACTCATTGGTTGTGCTGCTAAACTGTCTATTTTCCGGGTGTTTAAAGTGACAGCCGCCCCCTTAGTGAGTACCCCGAGGAGCCCCTGTGTGTGTGTTGACCCCTGAGGCCGTGGGCAGGGCGTAGGCGTGAAGGGGAAGCAGAAATAACAGGAAGAAGAACCGTTTGTGTGTGAGGGTGAGGAAGGATTTCATCTGGTGAGGTTTTGAGGTGAGTTTTTTGTTGTTGTTATTATTATTATTATTATTATTATTATTATTATTATTATTATTATTATTATTATTATTATTATTGAAGTCTGAAGATTGAGCTGAATGTGTATCAAGGTGTAGGATGACAGAACACGCAGGGAAGGGTTGGGTTGGGGGGGGGGGGGAGCCGAGGATGGGTAGACTATGCTAATTCTACTTATTCCATTACAAACAAGAAGATAAAAAATCGCATAAGGATAAAAGGAGACGATTAGGGAAGCGTTATCAAAGAGTGGGATGAAAGAACAGATAAGGAGGGGGGGGGGGGCAAGGAGGGGTAGACTATGCTAATTCTACCTATTCCATTACAGACAAGAAAAAATTGCATATGGATGAAAGGAGACGATTAGGGAAGCGTTATCAAAGAGTGGGATGAAAGAACAGATAAGGAGGGAGGGGGGGGGGGTCAGGCAAGGAGGGGTAGACTATGCTAATTCTACTTATTCCATTACAAACAAGAAAAGAAAAAAAAATCGCATAAGGATGAAAGGAGACGATTAGGGAAGCGTTATCAAAGAGTGGGATGAAAGAACAGATAAGGAGGAGGGAGGGGGGGAGGCAAGGAGGGGTAGACTATGCTAATTCTACCTATTCCATTACAGACAAGAAAAAATTGCATATGGATGAAAGGAGACGATTAGGGAAGCGTTATCAAAGAGTGGGATGAAAGAACAGATAAGGAGGGGGGGGTGGAGGAGGCAAGGAGGGGTAGACTCTACTAATTCTATCTAATGCAAAACAAAGACATTTTAGCTAAGAGTGAAAGGAAGAAGACGATTAATTATAGGAATATCAAAATGGGGAAGGAAGGAAAGAACAGGAAATTCAGGTGTGAAAAGCCGTGGGGTTGATAGGCTATATAATACTCAATTGACCAAACACTAAACATAAAAGCGATACAGATGGGGATGAAAGGAAAGAAACTGGTGTAGAGTGTAGACTGTAGAGTGTAGACGATTCAGGGAAGGAATATCAAAATGGGGAAGGAAGGAAGGAAAGAACAGGGAACTCAGATCTGAAGAGCCGTGGGTTGATAGGCTATATATATTCATTTGAGCAAACCCTAAACATAAAAGCGATACTGGTAGGGATGAAAGGAAAGAAACATTAGTGGAGAAGATTGAAAAGAAGGGATATCAAGGTGCGTAATTAAGAAACAGGTAACTCGGGTTTAGAAGGGCCGAGATTAGTATAGGCTACACATACCTTACCTAACCTAATAGAAAAAAGATTAATCAGGTAAGGATGAATAGAAAGCAACATTAGGGAAGAGGCTTTAGGCGAAGGGATATGAAGTGTGTGATGATGGAACAGGTATATCTCAGGTTTAAGGGAGCAAAGATTAGTAGGCTATTCTTAATCTGCCAAACCCATAACAGAAGACATAATTCACTTATCGATGAAACATAAAGAGGATTCAGGTATCAAGGTGTGTAATTACCGTATATAACAGGTATCTCAGGTTTGAAGGGCCGCTGGGGAGATAAACTTAATATCTCATCATCCAAGACACTTCTCGACTATTATGTTAAAGGATTCACGCTAGCCCAGGATTCACGCTTCCCTGCCTGTCGCATCCTCCTCCTCCTACCCGGGTGTACATTCTTCGGTCGCTAGTCGAATATCCACTAATGTTAATCCTCTATTCCACATAATTAGAGATAGAGGGTCATTGTGTTATGGTTATCCTCACTGGTCTAAGATTTATGCATTCATTTGCTTGTCTAATCTCCCTTTTTCGTGAACATTTGCAGATCGACAGTCGGGCATAAGACATGTTAATCTTCCATTTTATTTTTATTTTTATTTAAGACAGTCACCCATTGTATTGCAGCCACTTTCATTAGCCCAAGTTTTTGTCTTTCTTCCTTTTCGTGCAAATTTATGCTTCTTTGCTTCTCTAATGTCCCTTTCCGAGCACATTTTCAGATCGACAGTCGAGCAGAAAACATGTTAATCTTCCATTGTAATTTAAGACAGTCACCGATT
>NC_066559.1:9451700-9461700 GCF_024679095.1 Eriocheir sinensis
TCTCTCTCTCTCTCTCTCTCTCTCTCTCTCTCTCTCTCTCTCTCTCTCTCTCTCTCTCTCTCTCTCTCTCTCAATCACAGTCTTCCTTCCTCCCTTTCTCCTGTTCCCTTTATTCCTCCCTTCCTTCCTTCCTCCCTTTTCTTCTTTTTCAGTTACTCCCTTCCTCTCTCCCTTCCTTTCTTTATTCTTCTTTGTTTATCTTCTCTCCCTTCCTCTTCTGTCATTCATCCTTCTTTATTATCTTTTTCCTCTCTTCTCTTTCTCTTAGTTTATCCCTCATTCTCTCCATTCTTTTCTATCTCCCTCTTTCTCTTCCAGTTTCTCCCTTTCTTCTTCCTTCCTTCTCCCTCTCTCACCCTCCCTTTTATCTACTCCCTCCTTTCTTCCCATTTTCAATCCTTTCCCGTCCTTCCTTCCTTTCTTCCCCCTTTCTTCACTTCTTCTTTTCCTCTCCTATATCCACGTCGTCTCTTTCTCTTCTCTATCCACCCTTTCTTTACTTTTCCTTACCTCCTTCTTTACCTCGTTACTTCCTTTTCTTCTCTCCTTCCCTCTTCTTTCCTTCCTATCACCTCCTTCCCATCCAACCATATCTTTTCTACACTCCTTCCCTTCTTCCTTTCCTTCCTCTTCTCCTTCTTCTTCTCTCTCTTCTTTATCTCCCCGTCTCCTTTCCCATCTTCATCCTGTCCTTATTCCTTATCCTTCCCTTCTCTCCTTCCTTACTCCCTTCCCTTTTTTCTCCCCTTCCTTCCTTCCTTCCTTCTCTTTTTCTCTCCTTACATATCCTTTCAAACCTTCTTCCCTTCTTCTCTCCCTCCTTCCCAGCTTTCTTTTCTTCCCCTCCCTCCCTCCCTTCCTTCCTTCTCTTCGCCTTCCCTCCTTTCCCCTACTTCTCATCATACAATATCCTTTTTTTCTTTTTTTTTTATCCTTTTCTTTCCTCTCCTTCCTCCTGTCCCGCCCTCTCCTCCTCCTCCTCGCTCCTACACCTTCAAGGACACCCACAAATCAGCTGATGATGATGATGACCACCGAGACACTGACAAAGGACTCGACCAACAAAGATACGAAGCTATAACAATTGATTCCTTTATTTCCTTCCTTCCTTTATTTTCCTTATTTTTGGCTTTTTTATTTGTTTTTGTTGTTCCAGTATTTTTTTTTTCGTTTTTACCTTTTTTTGTCTTCATATTTTTAGGGTTTTCTTTTCTTTTTCATTGTTTTCTCAGTTTTTTTTACCTATTTTTTCTTCTTTTGCTTGTTTCCTTTCTTTCGTTTTTTCTTTTTCTTTTTTTATTTTCTTTGTTTTTTTTCTTTCCTCGTATTTCACTAATTTTCATCTTCCCTTGTTTTATTTCCTCTCTCTATTTCTTCTTCTTTTTCTTACCTTGCACTTTCTCTTCTCTCCTTCGTCCTCCTTTTCTCCTTTCTTCCTTCCTCCTCCTCCTCCTCCTCCTCCTCCTCTTATCTACTTTATTTCATCCGCTTCGTAGAATGATAGATATCTTTTCCTTCTCTTTCCTTCCTCCCTTTCTTCCCTTTCTCTTCTTTCCTTCCCTCCTTTCTTTCTTCCTCCCTCCTCCATGTCGCACTTCTTTATCCTATTTCCTTCCTTCCCATCCGTTTTTCCTCCCTCTCTCTCCCTCTTTCCTCCTCCCTTCCTCCTTCCCTTCCTCCCTTTCTTCCCTTCACAAAGGAAAACAAAATCACGTCTCTAAAACGCTCCCTTCCTCTCTCTCTCTCTCTCTCTCTCTCTCTCTCTCTCTCTCTCTCTCTCTCTCTCTCTCTCTCTCTCTCTCTCTCTCTCTCTCTCTCTCTCTCTCTCTCTCTCTCTCTCTCTCTCTCTCATTTTGGTTGGTTGGTTATTTGTGTGTGTGTGTGTGTGTGTGTGTGTGCACCACAGATGAATTTATGTATGTATGTATGTATGTATGTATGTATGTATGTATATCTTGCCCTCCCTTCCATTTTCTTCCTCCTCTACCTCCTCCTCCTCCTCCTCCTCCTCATTTGAATATGTTAGCTTTCCCTTCTCTACCCATTCATCATTTTCGCCTTCTTGGGACCATACATTACCTGGTCATAGTTTGTTACACCTGTTCCTTGCTTGTTCTTTCTCTATAATTGTTTTTTTTTATCTTGTTTTTTATTTTTTTCCTTTTCCCTAATTATTTTTGGGGGTTTTGTTTTCTGTTTTCCTTTCTTTCGTTCGTTATTTTTTTTTATTTCTCTCATTTTCTTTTTTCTTATCGTCTTTTTTTGTATTTTTTATCTCTTTCTTTCTCTCTTTCATTCTTTCTGTCTGTCTGTGTATCTGTCCTTCTTTCTTTCCTTTTTTTCCTTCTTTTTGTATGGTCGTTATCTTAATTTTTCCTTCTTTCACTCTTTTTTTTCTTTCATTTTTCATCCTCACTATCATCATTAATACCTTAGTTTCATCATCATCATCATCGTCATCACCATCACCATCATCTTTCTTCTTCTTCTTCTTCTTCTACTACTACTACTACTACTACTATTACTACTACTACTTCTTCTTCTTCTTCTTCTTCTTCTTCTTCTTCTTTTTCTTCTTCTTCTTTTCCTTCATCTTTTCAATAATCAGTTCAGGATAAGTTAAGAGAGAGAGAGAGAGAGAGAGAGAGAGAGAGAGAGAGAGAGAGAGAGAGAGAGAGAGAGAATCCACAACAGCAGTCCCACATCCTAGGTTAACTCCCCCCCCTTGACCCCCCATATCCTTTTACCTCCCCCCTCCCCCCCTCCCCTCCCCCCTCCCCCTCATTCTCTGTCCCCTCCCAAATTAAAGGATTACGTGTTCCTATTTTTCTCACTTTTCTCTCTTTTTCTCTTTTTCTTCCTTTCTCTTTTTTTTTTCTTTATTTAATTGGCGAGGATTGAAGAGATAATAAGGATAAGCGTGGTTCCGGGGTGGGTTTTGCTCTCTCTCTCTCTCTCTCTCTCTCTCTCTCTCTCTCTCTCTCTCTCTCTCTCTCTCTCTCTCTCTCTCTCTCTCTCTCTCTCTCTCTCTCTCTCTCTCTCTCTCTCTCCATCTACATTTAGAGAGAGAGAGAGAGAGAGAGAGAGAGAGAGAGAGAGAGAGAGAAGCAGGAAATTAGGTGATAACGAAAGGAGATAAGTGAGGCGTTGGAAAAGTTCTCAAAAGTTTGTTGATAAATGATGGGAGAGAGAGAGAGAGAGAGAGAGAGAGAGAGAGAGAGAGAGAGAGAGAGAGAGAGAGAGAGAGAGAAGACAACATAGCTACCCAGGAAAATTAGTAAACAAAAATTGAAGGAAAATACTGGAAAAAATATGAAAGAAAATGAGAAAGGAAAAAAAAGAATTATAAAAGAAAAGGGAAAAAATAATAAAGAAGATAAGGAAGAAAAGGAAAAGAAAAAAAAGAGTACAGGAAAAGAATAGGGGATAGGGAAGGAAAGGGAGACAAATTAGAAAAATAAATAAAACGAAAATATGGAGGAAGAAAAATGATAACAAAAAACAGGGATGAGGAAAGGAAGAAAAGAAGGGAAAGAAGCGAAGGAGGGAAGGAGGAGGTTTAGTGAAAGGAGAAAGGAAGAGAAAGGAAGGAAGGAGGGAGGAGGGGGGGATGTTTAAACTTCATCAGAGCATCCTGTGTTACATCCGGTCAAGACGTGTAGAAGACTGGACCGTTGACTCTCTCTCTCTCTCTCTCTCTCTCTCTCTCTCTCTCTCTCTCTCTCTCTCTAAATCGTTCTTTCTCTTCCTCTTCCTTTTTTTTTCTCTCCATCTCTGACTCATCTTCCGCCCTCGATTTCTCTTTCTTCCTCCCTTCCTCCCCTCCCTCCCTCCCTTCTTCCTTCCTCCCCTCCCTCCCTCCCTTCTTCCCTCTCTCCTCCTCACTTCCTTATTTTTTTCCTTCATTCCTTCCTTCACTTTTTTTGTTTCCTTTGTTTTTGTTACTTCGATATTTTTTTTTCTTTTCTCCTTCCCTTTTCTCCTTTTTCCTTCTCTTTTCTTTCCATTTCCTCTCTTCTCTTCCATTTATCTCTCCTTTTCTCTTTCCTTTTTTCTTTCCTTTTCTTTCCCTTCCTCTCTTTTTACTCTAGTCTTTTCTTTCCTTACTTCTTTCCCTTTAAACAGACGCTCCCTCTCTCCCTCCTTTCTTCCCTTTTTTCCTCCCTCCCTCCCTCCCTTATTCCTTCCCTCCTTAACCTTCTTCCTTCTCTCATTTTACCTCCTTTCCTTATTATCCTTTCTTCCCTCCCTCTTCTTTCCCATCCTTCTTTTCCTTCTTTTCCACTAGAGAAGTATACAAAGACAGGCATTTCCATCCTCTCTCCTCCTCCTCCTCCTTCTCCTCCTCCTCCTCCTCCTCCTCCTCCTCCTCCTCCTTGCTTGCGTCATCTCCGTTATCACGTCTTTGTTGACTCTTTTAGGTCACTCATCTCAAGTCATATCATTACGGCCCCTTTGTTTACCCTCGTCACTTCCTTCCTCTCTTCTCTTCTTTCTTTTCTTTCTTCTTGTACAGCTTTATCTTTATCTTGTTAGTTTTGTTGTTGTTGTTGTTGTTGTTGTTGTTGTTGTTGTTGCCCCGCCTCGTTCTGCTTTTTCTCTTTCTTTTTTTTCTTCTTCTCTTTCTCTCTTTTTCTTTTCTTCTTCCTTTCTCTCTCTCTCTCTCTCTCTCTCTCTCTCTCTCTTCTCTCTCTCTCTCTCTCTCTCTCTCTCTCTCTCTCTCTCTCTCTCTCTCTCTCTCTCTCTCTCTCTCTCTCTCTCTCTCTCCCCCATCGTCACAGCGGATGTTCTCTCAACGTAATTATCTCAACACCTTTGTCTAATTAATTACGATCTACCTGTCATCATTACCTGTCCCCCTTAACCCCCCCTGCCCCCCTCTTACCTACCTCCCCCCTTTACCTGCCCTTCCCTTCCCTTGTTCCTCCTATTCTACCTTGCCTTTGCTGTCCTCCGTTTCCCTCCCACCTCCCTACTCTTTCTCCTCTACCCCTGTGTGTGTGTGTGTGTGTGTGTGTGTGTGTGTGTGTGTTCTTTATTGTGTATGTGGGTGTTCTGTACTCTCCTCTTCATCTCATTCTCCTCCTCCTCCTCCTCCTCCTCTTTTTTTCCTACCGGCCACCATTCCTTCCCTTACGTGTTTCTCCTCGTCTCTCCCTTTTTTCTCTTCCTTCCTTTTTTGGCTTTTTTTTTTTCATTTCCCTTATAAGCCCATGAACGCAGGCAGCCGTGTGTACTTATATGGTGTGTGTGTGTGTGTGTGTGTGTGTGTGTATGAGAGAGAGAGAGAGAGAGAGAGAGAGAGAGAGAGAGTGTGTGTGAAGATATTGGAAGATTGATAGATAGATAGAAAGATGGAGAAAGAGAGATAGACAGAGAGACAGACACAAAGACACAGATTTAGAGACAGACAGAAAAGTTAAATAGATAGATAAATAGAAAGAAAGACAGAAAAACACACATACAGACATACAGACAGACAGACAGGTGGACAACTTAACAGGTGGGAAAGTGAGTGGCACAGAGACAGGTGACATTTTGCAGGTAATACTTATTAATTACCTCGTGACACCGAGCCCTCAGGTGTTAATCTTCGCAGGCAGGTAATTAATTAAGGCCAGGTGTGTGTGTGTGTGTGTGTGTGTGTGTGTGTGTGTGTGTGTGTGTGTGTGTGTGTGTGTGTGTGTGTGTCTCCCTTCCCTCCCTCACTCCCTCTTTTTCCTCTCTCCTTCCTTTCTGTCTCCCTCTCCCTTTTTCTCTTCCTCTCTCTCTCCCTCCCTTCTTTCTTTTTCCCTCCCTCCTCTCTCCCACTTCTACCGTCTCTCCTATCTGTCCATCTATCTTACCCTCCCTTCCTCCCTCTCTCCCTTCCCCCGTCTCTTTCTCCCCTATGTCTGTCTGTCTATCTCACCCTCTCCCTCCCTCCCTTTATTTCCCTTCCTCCTGTCTATCTGTCTGTCTTACCCTTCTTCCACCCTCCTTCCTTTCACCTTCCCTCCCCCCCTCCCCCCCCCCCCCATAAACAACCCCTTACCTGTCAGCGTCGCGCCAATTAAGATAAGGTGAGAGAGGCGCCTTAAGGTGGGCCCAAAGTGTTGTCCTTTACTCCTATCGCCCCAAGATAAGGAGAGAGAGAGAGGGGGACAAAAAGATGGTGGTGGTGGATGTGGTGGTGGTGGTGGTGGACGTGAGGATAAGGTAAATGGGTGAGGCTTAAAAAGGTAAGGATGAAGGTAGAGGTGGATGAACGAAATAGTGGATGAAACAATAATGGATGGAGGAGTTGAAGGATGAAAGTGGATGGGAAAGGAGAAGATTTGATTGACTGGATGAGTTATAAAAAAATAAGGGTGATGAGGCAGTGGTTGAAGGCTGAGTAGGAGGATGAGTTTGTGAGTGGATGATGTTTAAAGAGTAAGTAAGTGAGTAAGTAAGTAAGTAAGGACGAGAGAATAGGATGAGAGTGGATGAAATGGGAGAGTTCTAAAGAGTAAGAATGAAAGTAAAGGTGGATGAGGAAATAGAGGATGGATGAGTGGAAAGAGGATGAGACTGAAAAGGAAGAAACAGTTGTGAAAGGATAGGAAACAAAGGGTCATATTGGATGAAATGGATGAGGTCACAAACGTATGGATGAAGATTAAGGTGGATGAAGAAATGGTGGAAGGATGAGTGGAAATGGATGAGATTCGATCAAATGAATGAGCTCTAATTGGTAAGATCGGACAGATGGATGAAATAGAGGTAGAAGTTTGAAGGAAATGGATGACGATGAACTGAATGGGTGAAGTCTAAATGGTGTGGATGAAGAAATGGATGAAGAAGCAGTGGAATATTGAAGGAAAATGAATGATATTGAATTAGGATGAGCTCTGAAGGGTAAAGATGGATGACACAGAACTGGAAGGATGAGAAAAAAGAATGAATGAGAGTGGATGAAACGGGTGAGTTCTAAAGGGTTTGGATGGCGAAATGGATGAAATAGAGATGGAAGGATGTTTGGAAAGAATGAGATTGGATAAAATGGATGAGAGAAAGATTAATGGGTATGGATGAAAATGAGATGGATGAAAACTGTGGTTGAATGGATGAGGGAAAATAGGAAGGGTTATTAAGAGTTATAAGCTAGGTGAAGGGAGGAGGAAAGGGAACAGGTGGGAAGGGAAGGAAAGGTAAATCTATAATCACTCTCCTTCCCGTTTTTTGCTTCTCATCTGGACACAGCGTTGCCAAATTATCGAACATTTTTAAGCCACAAACTCTCGTACCCACACAAACAGCGATAGAAAGTTAAAATTAGCGATAAAACTGATATTTGTTGATGCTTGTTTGTTTGTTTTTGCTGTAGTTATCGGTCAGAATCTACGAAAGTGCAATGCGGTGAGCACGATGACTTGGCAACGCTGCATCTGGACGGTAGCTCGAAGGGTTAACTTTGATAAAAGGGACACTGAACAAGAAAAAAAAGATAAGATAAGAAATGGTCGGTAATCGTCTCTCTTTCTCTCTCCTCTCTCTCTCTCTCTCCTTACCTGATTATCTTCTCCCTTATTAGTGAAAGAGGGTGATCATTGTACCTGTAATTAAGCAGCGATAGAAGGTAAGAGAGTTAGGCTGAACTGAACCCTAATTAAAGAACGAAGGAAAAGGAAGAAGAAGAAGAATCTGGGAGGAATTTTCATTTAGTTTTATTAGTGTGATTGTTACGGAGATTTTTTTTTTTTTTTTTTTTTTTGGTGTGTGTGTGTGTGTGTGTGTGTGTGTGTGTGTGTGTGTGTGTGTGTGTGTGTGTGTGTGTGTGTTCCTTCATCAATTAGTGTTGTTGTTGTTATCGAAAAATTCTTATAGATGAGAGGAGAAACTAGAAGGTTAAGAAAGAAGGAAGGAGTAAGGAAAGGAAGGAAGAGAGAGAGAGAGAGAGAGAGAGAGAGAGAGAGAGAGAGAATGAAGGGGGGGAGGAGGAATAGGAGAAGGAAGAGAAAAAGGAGGAATAAGAAAAGAAAGGCAAGTCAGAAATTAGAAACGAGAAGGAGAAACAAGAGAGAAGGAAGAAGCGGAAGGAAGGAATGACTGGAAAAGAGGAAGGAAGGAGAGACGAAGGAAAGAAAGAAGGAAGAGAAGAAGGAAATGAGGAAAACTGTGAGAGAGAGAGAGAGAGAGAGAGAGAGAGAGAGAGAGAGAGAGAGGGGAAGCTGCGTGCGTTGTCCGTTGATAAAAAAAAAAAAGGACAAGGAAAATTTGGACATAATTGTGAGAAAAGGATGACGGAAAAAAATAGCGAACCATAGAGAGAGAGAGAGAGAGAGAGAGAGAGAGAGAGAGACGGGTCTTTCCTGTTTCTTGTCCCTCAACCTTGATCTGTCCGTTCGTGTTTTTTTTTTCTTTTTCTTTTCTTTTTTATCATATCCTTGAGGGAATGCCTGCCTCTCTCTCTCTCTCTCTCTCTCTCTCTCTCTCTCTCTCTCTCTCTCTCTCATTTGATGTTAACCTTCACATTATTATTATTATTATTATTATTATTATTATTATTATTATTATTATTATTATTATTATTATTGTTATTATTATTGTTATTATTATTATTGTTTTCTTTTCTTTTTCAGGTAAGAAACATGTCTTCTTGAGAGAGTGGGAAGGAAGTTAAGTGTCAGAAGTGGTGCATGGGTACTCTCTCTCTCTCTCTCTCTCTCTCTCTCTCTCTCTCTCTCTCTCTCTCTCTCTCTCTCTCTCTTGTTTTTCTTTCATTCGCTTCGTTAATTGATCGTCTGTTTATCTTTCATTCGCTTCGCTATTCTTCTTTTCTTTCCTATGTCTTCTTCACACCTGGCCTCTCTCTCCTTCCTTTCCTTCTCTTTCTCTTCCTCCTTCCCTTTATATTATTATTATTTTATGCTTTGTTTTCTTGTTCTCTGGTGCTTATTCTGTTCTGCTCCCTACCTCTCTTTTTTTCTCTCTTTATTAGGAAGAACTGGAATAAGGGAAAGTATTGATGATTTTGAAGGTAATAAAAAAAAGATAGTAAGGTGTGTGTGTGTGTGTGTGTGTGTGTGTGTGTGTGTGTGTGTGTGTGTGTGTGTGTGTGTGTGTGTGTATGTAAGGTTATCTCTATCTGTGTGTGTGTGTGTGTGTGTGTGTGTGTGTGTGTGTGTGTGTGTGTAGGATAAATAAACTTCCGATGCGCCCGTGTCGCCAAGATAAACAGAGAGAGAGAGAGAGAGAGAGAGAGAGAGAGAGAGAGAGAGAGAGAGAGAGAGAGTCATTTGTCTTCAGTAATGGCTCTGGCTTTAAAACCCTTAACGATATGGTGACGCCTGGTGAATGTTGTTGTTGTTGTTGTTGTTGTTGTTGTGGTGGTGGTGGTGGTGGTGTTTTCTTTCCTCTTTATCATCAACCTTCTTCTAATTTTCTCATCGTCATCATCATCATATTTTATTCCTCATTTTTTTCTTTATTATTGTTATCTTTTTTTTCTTCTCGGTCTTGTTCTTCTTGTTCTTGTTTTCATCCACTTTTCTTCTGCTGATTTTTCTTCTCCTCCTCCTCTTCCTTCTTCTTTTCCTTCTTCTTCGCCTTTTCCTTCTTCTTCTTCATCATCATTATCATCTCCTTCTTCTTCTTCTTTTCTTCTTCTTCTTCTTCATTATCATCTTCTTCTTCTTCTTCTTCTTCTTCTTCTTCTTCTTCTTCTTCTTCTTCTTCTTCTTCTTCTTCATCATCTTAATAATACTCGTATAGGCCTGAATATATGTATGTATGTATGTATGTATGTATGTATATGTGTATGTTTGTTTATTCTTGGTCACAAAAGTAAAGAGACACTCATTTAACTTTGTAGAAGCAGCTGTGTGTGTGTGTGTGTGTGTGTGTGTGTGTGTGTGTGCAATTGGACACGCTCTTGGATCAAAGGGACATACAAGGAGGTCAGTATCTCTCTCTCTCTCTCTCTCTCTCTCTCTCTCTCTCTCTCTCTCTCTCTCTAGCTATCTCTGTGTGTGTGTGT
>NC_066559.1:9469200-9501700 GCF_024679095.1 Eriocheir sinensis
CCAAATTTGTGGCTTTACCGTGTACCAGCGATGGGCCAAATTTGTGGCTTTACCGTGTACCAGCGACGGGCCAAATTTGTGGCTTTACCGTGTACCAGCGATGGGCCAAATTTGTGGCTTTACCGTGTACCAGCGATGGGCCAAATTTGTGGCTTTACCGTGTACCAGCGATGGGCCAAATTTGTGGCTTTACCGTGTACCAGCGATGGGCCAAATTTGTGGCTTTACCGTGTACCAGCGATGGGCCAAATTTGTGGCTTTACCGTGTACCAGCGATGGGCCAAATTTGTGGCTTTACCGTGTACCAGCGACGGGCCAAATTTGTGGCTTTACCGTGTACCAGCGATGGGCCAAATTTGTGGCTTTACCGTGTACCAGCGACGGGCCAAATTTGTGGCTTTACCGTGTACCAGCGACGGGCCAAATTTGTGGCTTTACCGTGTACCAGCGATGGGCCAAATTTGTGGCTTTACCGTGTACCAGCGATGGGCCAAATTTGTGGCTTTACCGTGTACCAGCGATGGGCCAAATGTGTGGCTTTACCGTGTACCAGCGATGGGCCAAATTTGTGGCTTTACCGTGTACCAGCGATGGGCCAAATTTGTGGCTTTACCGTGTACCAGCGATGGGCCAAATTTGTGGCTTTACCGTGTACCAGCGATGGGCCAAATTTGTGGCTTTACCGTGTACCAGCGATGGGCCAAATTTGTGGCTTTACCGTGTACCAGCGATGGGCCAAATTTGTGGCTTTACCGTGTACCAGCGATGGGCCAAATTTTTACCATGATATAAACCCCCAAAATAGATGATGCACAAACTGATCACAAATGCATTGGTACTATATATTATGAAATAGTTTGCGTGAGTGATGATTTTTTCTCATTAATTCGCTTAGAGGAACCTTTAAGATACATGTTCCCCGCAGCTACCGGGTTAAACCTCCTCTGTGAACCCCGCGCCTCTCCCTCCCTAAGCGGCGTTAGTGGTTGTGTATGACAGACTTTAATGAACTTCCCGTTTATATATATTTTTTTGGGCACAGAACAGGAGGCAGCTCAAGGGCGTAAAGAAAAGGAGGAAACAAAAAAGTCCGCAAGAGGAGGAGAGAGTGTGAGTGGAAAGGAGTTCATGGATTCGGAAGGAGGATCAACCCTTCATTCAGAGTTCAGTTCTATTCTCGTAAAGGATGAAAGGTGTTAAAGGAGTCGAGAGGGGGTTCATGTACTGGGCCGTGTTATAGACCAAAAAAATAATCATAGACGGAGAAAACTAATAACATAGTAAGCAGAAAGACAAACAAAAACAAGCAGCTAAAGACAAAGATAACAAGCGTGTGTGGGTTGCCTGCTGTCCTCTCCTCTCTCACACCCTATTTGCTACACTCCATATTCTCCCACGAGTGACGCACGCACGCACGCATAGACCGATGCAGGTAAAGTTGGTCACCTTGCCTCACCTCACCACGCCTCGCCTCGCTCGCTGTAGTGGGTTGAGATACCGTTGACCGCCTTATGATTCACTGCCTCTCTTGACTCACTTTGTCGCCCCCACCACCGCTGTTTTGAGGTAACCATGAGATAAAAGATAGGTCCCCTTCTTGTGTCTCTGCCAAGAAAAAAGGTTATCCTGGAGTGAGATTTTTTTTTGTTTTTTTGTTATTGTATGGATAATTAAAACCTTCCTGGTGTAAAAATGTGATGTTATTCGTCTTCTGCACACACACACACACACACACACACACACACACACACACATGAAGTAAAAACACTCATAAATACATAAACCCCAAAAATATATGCAGAAGATGAAGGGATTATAATTATGATGAGAGATCTGATGGAATATAGAAACACACACACACACACACACACACACACACACACACACACACACACACACACACACACACACACACACACACGAACTTTATTTTCTCATTTTTTTCTTTTTTTTCTTCACCTTGCAATTCTCATTCGTCAGTCTTCAACACAATCAAAATTCCTCCCTTTTTTTTTTTTTTTTCATTTCCACCACGCACCATTCCATTTATCTCCAGTCATGTCTACAAAGATAACCATTTCAACACGTATAGGGAGACAGGCGTAATCACTATAGAAGAGATATATAGTCGCCATAATATATACACATAAGTTTACCCTTCAACAAGCTACATCAATCATTCGTAGGGTATAGCTATCATCGCTACACTAACACTACCTATCCAGTCCAGTATGTAGTAGGCGATGGGATAAGCCTTTGCAACGGGGCCATCATCGCTACACTACCCATCCAGTCCAGTATATAGTAGGCGATGGGATAAGCCTTTGCAACGGGGCCATCATCGCTACACTACCAACATACATAACGTAAGGAGTCTGCAGCCACTACTCCTCCCAACAACACCAACTCTGGCCTTGCTCTTCCCTGCGTAGATATAGTAGGCGATGGGATAAGCCTTTGCAACGGGGCCATCATCACTACACTACCAACATACATAAAAACGTTAGGAGTCTGCAACCACTACTTCTCTTTGCACGCTCCCAACAGCACCAACTCTGGCCTTGCTCCTCCCTGCGTAGATATAGTTCGCAGTGGGGTGAAGGAGGACCAGGAAGCGGTGGAAGTGAGTGTTTTTTTTGTTTTTTTACAGCAAAGGAAACAGCACAAGGGCACACACAAAAAAAGGAAACAATAAAAAATAAAAAAAACGCTACTCGCTGCTCCCGTAAAGAATCCGAAGAGGTGGCCGAAAGAGCAGTCAGTTACGTGCGCTTGTAGTGTGTCTTTTGGTTATCAGTGCCCGTGATAAACAAACTCACTTATCCTCAGCTAGTGCTCCAATATACTCCTTATACAGAACCCCGGCCGTAATGAGTATGCTCCACTAATGTATATACAGTTCGCGAGGGGAGTGAAGGTAGATCGGAAAACGGAAATTGTGTATATGCGTATGTAATGTGTCTATTTTGGTGATCGGTGACCGCTTAATGAGCCGGTTTCACAGTCCAACACAGTGCCTTCGTAACAGCCCGAACTAAACTATAGAATCCCATACAATCCAAAATGGGGAGGTCTTCGATGCCACACTAAATACACAAGACTTTTCCTGTATAGTTTCATCAAATTTGTGAACTTAGATATAAACACCAGACACTATACAAGGAAATTTCGAAGGCTCTGGGATTGGTTTGGGAGCTTACTAACCCATCATGGGGAACTGTGAAACTGGCCCAATGTCTGTCTCTCCCTTTCTTTGTCTTCCCTTCCTCTCCCTTTCCTCTACCTTCTATCCACATTTATTTATCTCCCTCTTTCTTTCGACAATCTCACTGATCCCTACACAGCCGATACATACTCCTATACACAGAACTCCGACCATTATCTTCACTACCTTACACGTAGTTTCTAGTGCTGTGGAGGCAGGTTAGGGAAGCTTTGAAGGTGTGTGTGTGTGTGTGTGTGTGTGTGTGTGTGTGTGTGTGTGTGTGTGTCCTTTAAACCACCCACATACCCAGTTCCCTTCATGACCCTCCCAAAAACCTTCCCTCCCATCCCCTTCCATCACCCTTCCATACCAACAGTACCCTCCATTCTCCTTCCATTTAAACCATCCACATACCCGCTCTCTCAGTCATACCCGGGTCATATTGCCACTCTACACTAGCCGTCATTACCACGCATACACATACATATACATGGTTACCTACGCCTCAACCACACTGGCCAACAACTCATCATTACCTCTATTTTCCACAAAACCTCACACCATCACTTCCACCCCAAGCTCCTCGCCATCACCTCCCGTCACACCATCTTTCATCTCACACCATCCTTCCACACTCACACAACACCATCACCTCCCTCCACACCACCATCACCATCGCACCTCCCCCAATTCTTTAAACGGTTGCGTGCGTGATAGTGAAGTTTGTTTCCTGTGAAGACCAACACTCACCTAAGCCTCTCTCTCTCTCCCTCCCTCCCTCCCTCTTTGGTCTGCAGCAACAAACGCGTGTGGAGGAAGTCTTCTGAAAGGGTCCTCAGAGGCGTTGGGAAAGGTCGAGTGAGTGGCGAGCCTTGTTATCTGAACACACACACACACACACACACACACACACACACACACACACACACACACTTACACAGACACACAGACAAACAGACGTCGCGAGCAGAGAGCACACGGCGTAGCGCAAGGCAACACAACAGAGAACAACACAAATCAACACACACACACTTACTTCCCTGAGTATAGAGACAACACATCACAGAACACAATTTTAAGAGCACAGGCAACTTAAGACAACACAAAACATCACTCGCTCGCGCACAAACACACACACACACACACACACACACACACACACACACACACACACACACACACACACACACACACACACACACACGCAACATAACCCTCAAGAACACAAACAACATATGGTAACACAAAACTCCATACTCTTTTCAGAACAGAGGCAACCAAACCCAACACAACACAACACAAGAACGGAGTACAACACACCACAACCACAACCACAAACAACACATAAGTACACGAGAATCTAAGGCAAAGCAACCCAACCCAACACAACTCAAGAGGACTCAATTCCACACAAGAGCGCATCATAACAAATCCCAACACAACACAAGAACACAAGAGTATAAGGCCCAGCAACACAACTGAACCCAACTCAAGAGGATTCAACCCAACACCAAAAGAGCAGCACATCAGGGCGTGGCAATATGGAGGCAGAAAACGGGCAAGAGGAGAAGCACCCCGTAGACGAGAGAGGAAGGACGGGTGGACAAGACGCGGGAACGAGTGTGACCGTCGGGACCCGGAGGAACAAAGGCAGCCCCAAGAAGCCCAGGAAGAGGCGAGGAAGAGCCGGACCCATGGAAGAGGAAAGGAGGCTAATGGTGGATAAATATACCGTGCAGCTGTCAACGAGCTGTCCTGATATACAGAAGTTTGAAAGGCAGTGTAGAATATTTGATGAAGAGGAGGGAAAAAAGCCTTCCTCTGCCGCTAAAGAGAGTCGGCCGCTAAGCTATGCTGAGATCAAGAGTCACGAAGACCTTAACAAGGAAAGGATAGCACAACACGCGACGAAGAACAAGCAAGAGGGGGGAACGGGATGTCCTTCATCCCTCTGCCAAGCGAGTACTGTGAGAAGGAAGCGCAGGAGATCCGACGCGAAGCAGAGCAGCAAGGAAGCGAAGGTGCCACGTCGGGGAGAACTTGTAGATGACTCTTATGCTTTGAGGAAGCAGGAGGCTGAGGAGAGCGAGGGAGAGGAGGAGGAGGAGGTGCCGAGCGGTCCGGCAAACGGCGGGTATGAGGATGAGGTGAAGGCGCTGCTGAAATCTGGGGTCCGGGGCAGCACCCTTCTCCAGGTGGAGTGCCCCAGCCTTGCCCCGCTTCCCTCCGCCGTGGCTGACGTTCCCGGCAGCCCCGCGGTGGTGCCGGTGTGCACGCTGCCGGAGGAGAGACCGAGCGGCGTGCGGCTGGCGACGCTCACGCCGCGGGACGTGCTGGAGGACAGTGTGCTGGAGGTGGGCGTGCTGGGGCTGCGCGGCACGCCCGGCTCCGTCACAGACCCACGCCTCGGGCCGCTGTTCGGCGGAACCGGCCTGCCGTGCGCCACCTGCGCCTCCCTCGACTGTCTGGGCCATAGCGGTCACATAGACCTGCGCCAGGACGTGTACCACCCGGCCTTCGTGACGCTCTGCGTGCAGACGCTGCGGAAGCTGTGTTACCACTGCCTGGGCCCCGCCAAGCTGTGCCAGCGGAACGTGCAGAAGGTGCGGAAGGCCGGGACGAGCTTGAGGCGGCCACTAACGATGAAGGATATTTGGCTGAACAACGAGTTCGCAGCGACTGTGGAGGAGCCCGACCCGCGGCTGTGCGCCAAGAGGCAGCCCGAGTACCGCCTGGTGGTGCGGGAGGGAGTGGCGGTGATCGTGGTGGCTGTGCCGGGGAGGCAGCAGCAGAGGGAGGTGGAGTTGTCGGCCAGCACCGTCAGGGCTATCTTCGGACAGGTGCCACACCGCACGTGGCGGTACCTGGGCATGAAGGACCCCTCGGACCAGGTGTTCGTCAGGTACCTGCGGGTATGCCCCCTCCCCTGCAGGCCCGCCACCCAGGTGAACGGCACCTTCTACCCCAACCGTCTGTCCGTCTGCTACAACAACGTGGTCAAGCTGAGGAACGAGCTGGACCGTCTCCGCCTGCAGACACGGCAGCTCCTGCAGCGCCAGGACGAGGTGGTGCGGGGCGGGGTTCACATGCTGCTGCTCCGGCAGGTGGACGCCATGCACTGCCCCGGCTACCAGCCCGGCGCCGCGGCACGCTGGCCTAGACGGCTGGCTGCCCGCTGGGCCACCGACCACGACGAGAAGAGCAACAAGCTGGAGGAGGACGAGGCTCTGGCCAAGGACACCAGCCTCAACGTTGACGATGGGGAGCAAGAGGGTGACGCGGACAAGAAAAAGAACTTCAACACTCCCGAGGAGGGAGGAGGACAAGGCGAGGCGGAGGACGAAGGCGCAGCACCCTCGACGCCGCCGCTCGCCGAGTGGCTGCTGGACCCTGACGTCGACGAAGAGAACGGAGTCGCGGGAAAGGAGCAGCAGAGTGAAGCTGCCCGCGACGAGGAAGAAGAAGAAACGTGGGACAAGGAAGAATTACAGCGGACAGACAGACTGCACCGCCTGAAGCAGAGGGTGCAGGAGGTGGCGGCCCGGGTGTGTGTCCTGCAGCAGCAGGCGAGGCATAAGGTGCTGCTCCTTACCGCCGCCGTGGCTGCCGTGATTCAGAGGCAGCTGGCCAAGGTCACTGGCAAGCAGGGCGTCCTGCGGCACCACTTGCTGGGCAAGCGCGTCAACCAGTGTGCCCGCGCCGTGTTCACGGGCGACAACTCCCTCCCGCTGGGCGTAGTGGGCGTGCCACGCGTCGTCGCGGCCAAGATCTTCCAGTACGTCCACGTGCACCAGGGGAACCTGAAGGAGTGCCAGGCCATGGTGCGTCACTCCCTGGAGTACCCGGGCGTGGTGGCCGTGATCTGCGGGAGGCGACGCATCGATCTGCAAAAACTCAGGGCCAATAAGGGCCGGCGTGGGGGCCGTGACCACGCTCCCCTGGTGCGCCTGCAGGCCGGGGACGTGGTGCAGCGCCACCTGATGGACGGCGACCAGGTGGTGGTGTGCCGGCAGCCCACCCTGGCTAAGGCCAACATGGAGACCCACACGGTGCGCGTCACGGACTCCCGCACCATCAGCCTCAACATCTCCGCCACGGACAACTTCGCCGCCGACTGCGACGGCGACGAGATGAACCTGTTCGTGCCGGGCGTGGAGAGCCACGCGGGGCGCCTGCTGGAGATTGAGCACAACGCCGTGTTCCCAAAGAGCGGCAAGGTGTCGCTACGCATCAAGCAGGACGCCCTGCGCGGCGCCTACTCAACCAGCCTGCGGGACACCTTCCTCACGCGGGAGGAGTTCACGGCGCTCATGCCGAGAGACTGTGAGGCGCCTCCTCCCGCCCTGCTCAAACCATGCCGCCTGTGGACGGGGCTGCAGCTGCTGTCCCTCGCCCTGCCGCCCACCCTCACCGTGGACCAGGCGGGCGTGCCTTTGCGGCTGGACTCGCTGCTGGTGCGCCACGGCACGATGCTCTCCGGGGTGTTCGACAAGGGCGCCCAAGACAAGATTCTGGAGTGCTGCAAAATGTTCCTCGGCCGCAAGAGCATCGTCGCCACCGTCCAGCGGCTGCAGGGCGTCGCCGAGCGCTTCGTGGACGAGGTAGGCGGCGTCGGCTTCACCTTCCTGCCGGAGGACTGGTCGTGCCCCGCCGCCACGCTGGACATGATGCGGCAGGAGTTACACGACGCCCTGCGGCGGGCCCAGGACATAAAGTGCCCCCTGCGGCGCAACGCTAAGCTGCGGCAGCTCCTTGCCGACCAGGCGAACCAACTGGTGCCGCAGCTGGCCAAGGAGAGCAACGCGGCGGCCATGCTAGAGGCCGGGTCCAAGAAGCGGCCGCAGAAACTGGTGCAGGTGTGCCTGGCAGTGGGCCAGCACAACCAGAACGACCAGCTACCCGACAAGCACCTGGACGGCTGCCGCCTGCTGCCCTTCTTCAGCAGGGACGACAAGCGGCCCCAGGCGGAGGGCTTCGTGGACGAGCCGCTGCTGGGCGTCGGTTCCATCACGGCGGACGTGCTGAGCGGCATGGTGGCGCGCAGCTCCTCCTATAAGAAGCACTGCGCCACGGGGCAGAGCGGCTACCTGCAGCGGAAGCTGGGCAAGCTGATGGAGGACCTGACGGTGCGGCACGACGGCACGGTGCGCGACGCCAACGATGAGATCGTGCAGCTGCTGTACGGCGACGACGGTCTGCTGCCGGAGTGCTGCGTGGCGGTGACGCTGTCCACGGGGCCGCTGCCCGACCACGTGGCGGACTTCTATCTGCCCCTCATCGCGGACCGCCGCCTGGCCAAGGAAGAGCGGCGGCTGCTGAGGAAGGAGCTGTGGGCCTTGTGGCGCGACCGTCATCATATGGGGCGAGACACGCGGGGCGGCCCGCTGGAGGCCTCGGTGCCCTTCCACCTGCCGCACCTGATGGCCCACGTGCTGGCCACCGTTCCCGCCGCCGGGCCGCCGCCCACCGTTACGGACGTTGCCTGCAGCGTTCAGGATTTCTTTGTCTTCCTGGACCACTCCATCGAGAAGCCGCTGGGCAAGGCGGCGCGGCGCAGGAGGGAGGAGTATGTGGAGGTGATGGAGGCGCAGCGGCTGCAGGCGGCGGCGGCCAGCAGAGCCGGACACCCAATGGGTCCGCGTCCCCGGCGTGGCGGGGGAGGCAAGCTGCCCGAGGTGAACATGCTGCGCGAGCTGGAGATGACGGCGCGGGAGGGGCGGCGCGGCGCGGAGGTGCGACTGTTGGGTGACCCGCTGGCCACGCTGAAGCGGTACGTGAGGCAGCACGTGAACACCCTCAGCGTCCGCCAGGCTGGCTTCAGCACGGGGCAGTTCTCCGCGCTACTGGAGGCCATGAGGCGGCTTTACCAGGAGAGCCGCCCGGCGGCCGGGGAGGCCGTGGGCTCCCTGGCCGCCCAGGCGCTGGCTGAGCCGCTGATGCAGATGACGCTGAACGCTTGTCACCGCGCCGCCGTGGCCTCGGACGGGGACGCCATCCCGCGCCTCACGGAGCTGCTCAACGGCCAGGCGGAGGATGCCCTGCTGGAGCTGTGGCAGGGCGGGCTGCTGCGCGCCCGGGACTACCTGGTGCGGGAAGTGGGGCGCGTGTACGCGGCGGCGGGGGAGACGGTGGATGAACGCCACGTGCGGCTGGTGGTGGACTACATGCTGAAGGAAGGCGCCATGAGCGGCTTCACGCGCTTCCACGTGCCGCCGCAGACCAGCTTCCTCAAGGCTGCGGCCTTCGAACAGCCCCTCAGTCTGCTGCAGACGGCAGGCTGGCGTGGCCGCGCTGACGGCCTGCGCGGCGTCAGTGAGAACCTCATCCTGAACGAGGCGGCGGACGTGGGGCCCGACGCCTGCGACACTCTGACGTGGCTGGGCCTCCGCGAAGACACATGCACGCCTCCACGGCCGCCGCTGTTGCTGCAGTCCAGGCAGCAGCAGTCACGGCAGGACGACCCGCCCCTTGCAGGACACGAGTCCCTGGACCCGTCCCTCCCGCAGGCCTGGGGACTCTCCGACTCTGATGACGAACTTGTCTCTTACGGCTCTGTGTGATGACGATGGGGCCGAGGCGATGACGTGAAGCCGAAAGTTAACCCCTACCCGCCCTACCGCCTCTATTGAAGGCCCCAGCTGTGCCGGGCGAAGACACTTCCTCGGCCTCGTGCTGAAGGGCGATGTCGGGTGCCCTGCTGGGGGGGCGGGCATTGTGAGGGTTGGGATAAAGGGGGGGGGGGTCAATTCTGGGGACTGACTTGCCTATTTCTGGAAGATTTTAGTGTCTGCACCATTATGGAAGGAACAGTTTTACCCGAGGATCACCTGTAATATGCCCTGGAAGGTTTTAGTGCTTATGTAACACTATGGAAGGAACTTTTTGTTGCATTTCATCTTACTTTTCATTGGAGGATCACCTGCACATAGTTTTAAGGTTACATTGTTATTATTTCTGGGAGATTTTTGCGCTTATGTAACAACACCCTTGAAGGAACAACTTTTACCTTGAGACTCACCTGTCCGTGGAGTATTGTGGCTACACTGAACTTTGATTATTGAACTTTAGCGGTTGCTTTTGTTTCGTCATTAATAAACATCCATCAAAGGAACAGACAAGAAATTTACTGGAAGCGTTTTATTCTCCCGCTCCCCAACACACGCACGCACACACATAATGCATAGATAGATAGATAGATAGAAGTTTAGTGAGTAAGGGGCGGAGTGTGGCGCGTCTCCGGGCTTCGGAAATCTCGTGAAAGAGACTGATATATTTTTTTTTACTGGTTGATAAAAAAAAAATAGTCAAAAAAGTTAAATTATGAAAAGAAAAAAATAAGCACGCAATTTCAGACAGCATTGTTTAAGTACCATATGTTTGTTTACTTGGCGGCGGCGGTGGTGGTGGTGGGGGTGGAGGTGGGAGGTGGGGGAGGGAAGGAAGGTTGGTGGTGTGGCGAGGTGATTCGGTGGTGATGGTGGTGGTCGTGGTCGTAGTGGTGATGGTGGTGGTTGTGGTGATGGTGGTGGTCGTGATCGAAGTGGTGATGGTGGTGGTGGTAGTGATGGTGGTGGTCGTGGTCGTAGTGGTGATGGTGGTGGTCGTGGTCGTAGTGGTGATGGTGGTGGTCGTGATCGAAGTGGTGATGGTGGTGGTGGTAGTGATGGTGGTGGTCGTGGTCGTAGTGGTGATGGTGGTGGTCGTGGTCGTAGTGGTGATGGTGGTGGTCGTGATCGAAGTGGTGATGGTGGTGGTGGTAGTGATGGTGGTGGTCGTGGTCGTAGTGGTGATGGTGGTGGTCGTGGTCGTAGTGGTGATGGTGGTGGTCGTGGTCGTAGTGGTGATGGTGGTGGTGATGTCCTGCCTCGGGGTCCTCCCTCTGACACGGTCCAGTCGTGCATAAAAAAATTAAGATAAGCGATTCGATCCTCTTCATTAGCAGGTGGAGCAGGTGTGTCTAGGAACCTGTCCATCCCAAATCGAAAAAAAGAAAGAAAAAAAGGGTTGAAACGATTAAAGAGAAAGATATAATAAACACAGGAGATGGAAGAAAACAAAACAAAAAAATAAATAAACAGGTCGAAACGATACAAGAGAAAGATAAATATAGGAGATGAAAAAAAAAAGCAATAGGTCGAAACAACAGAATAGAAAAATGAAAAAAAAAGAAACAGGAGACGAAACAACAACAACAACAACAACAACTACAAAGAAATAGGACGAGACGATAATTATAAAAGAAAGATAATAAATACAAAAAACGGAACAGAGAAAAGTGAATAAAAAGAGACGAGGACAAATTAAGCCTTCTTCTTTACTTTACTTACTTATTAACTTATTTACTTATATATACTTACCTGTACTTACTTACATACTAACCTTTACTTATCTATAATCTATATCTTCCTTACTTACTTTTACTTACTTAACACCTAAACCTTCTTACTTAATTAACTTTACTTACTTAACCTTACTCACTTACACACCTTTCCTTCCTTACCCTCACATACTTACACTGGGCAAATTTTCCGTGGATCTTCAGTCAAACTACGATTTCCGCTAGCGTGGTTCTCATTTGTCTCTTGTTATTGCTGCTGCTGATGATGATGGTGAGTAATACCGTCGTCCTTCAGTGAAATCTACCGTAGCCTTAGAAGATCGTGGACACGTCTGAAAACCACGGAAATAGGAGAACCACGCCAGCGGAAATCGTGGTTTGACTGAAGATCGACGGAAAATTTGCCCATTGTGATAGCCCCTTAACTCACCTCAACCTTAACCTTACCCTCTTAAATGGTTAGGTTATGAACGCCAGTGAATCTATTGCGGTACTCCTCCTCCTCCACCTCTCCCTTATCTCCCCTAATCCTATTCCCCTCTCCTCACCGTTGCCAGATTATCGTACTCAGAGCCTCATATTTACCGGTTTCTGAGCCATCGCTATTGCCAAAAAACACCAATTAATTAACCATTTTAACGTTAACTATATATAAAGGAAGTTATTAGGGTCGTGGAGGCAGTTTTTGGGTGGGAAATCAGCAAACATAGGAGGTTGAGTACGATAATCTGACAACGTTTCCTCTCCTCCTCTCCTCTCCCATCAATCCACCTCTCTCTCTCCCTCTCTCTCTCTCTCCCTCTGGATGTTTAACTGAAGAGGTTATTTATTAGTAGACCAAACCAAAGCGGGAGAAACTCATTTTGACGCGTGGCTATAATAGTATGTGGGTGTGGGTGTCGGGGGTAGGGGAGTTGTGTGAGTGTGTGTGGTGGGGGGGGGGGGGTAGGAGGTGGGTAGTGATATGTATGTGTGTGTGAGGAGGGGGGGCAGTTGTATGAGTGTGTGGGGGGGGAAGGGGGGGGCAGTTGTGTTAGAGTGTGTGGTGGAGGGGTAGGATGGGGTAGTGATATGTGTGTGTGTGGGGGGGGGGGGGAGGAGGCAGGGCAGATATTTCCCATCTTTTTACAGGCATGTGGTCCCCTATTTTTTTTATAGTTAAGGTGCTCGGCTGTAGCTTCGGAATTTACCATGGGGTGTCCCGGAAAATACTCTCAAATCATACTCAAATACCCAAATACCCAAAATACTAAAAAAATTTACTTTGGGGTGTCCCGGAAAATACTCTCAAATCATACTCAAATACCCATATATACCCAAATACCCAAAATACTAAAAAAATCATACTCAAAACTACCCTAGAAGACCCAAACTAAACCTAACCTAACCTAACCTAACCTAATGTAACCTAACCTAACATAGACTGACTCTTACTCTTACCTTCACTTTCTTGTCTCCCTTCATTTAGGCTTCCTTCACCCTCCTAAACGGTTGGGGAAGGGGGAAAGGGGAATACGCAGGAAGGGAGGGGCGGCAAGGAGGCAGCGATGGTGGCGGCGTCGAGATGAACAACTCCCTCACGGCCCCCAATTCGGAGCCTGCTAATTGCCGCCTTCCCGCCGCCCCTCGGACACTCCCTTAAGCACACCGCGCCCGTAATGAGCCACGCCCCCTCCCTTGCCCCCTCCCGCCCCCCCCCCTACTGATGGCGCCCCCCTGAGATAGCCTTGTTTGGGGTGCCGCCGCATCTGACTGACCAGCTGTATAGGGGGCGCACACACACACACACACACACACACACACACACACGTAATTAAGGGAAGGAATGACTTACTTGCTCTGTTTTGGGGCGGTGAAGAAAAGGATTTAGGAATAGAAGAGAGTGGCTGTGTATAAGGTTGGTGAGAGAGAGAGAGAGAGAGAGAGAGAGAGAGAGAGAGAGAGAGAGAGAGAGAGAGAGAGAGAGAGAGAGAGAGAGAGAGAGAGAGAGAGAGGTGAATGCGTGCTGTCTGTGTGTCGGTCTGTCTCTGTCGCTGTCTGTGTCTCTGTCTATCCCTCTGTCTTTTTCTTTCTTTTTTCATTTCTTCCTTTCTTTTTTGTTTCTGTCTGTCTCTGTGTCTGTCTGCGTCTCTGTCTATCCATCTGTTTATTTGTGTTTGTCTTTCTTTCTTTTTCTTTTCTTTTTTTTCTCTCTGTCTATCTATCTATCTATCTCATCTCTATCTATCTATCTATCTGTCTATTTATATCCCTCTCATCTCTTATATATTCTTGATAAATTTCTTGCCTAAATAAACTTTCAATTATAGTTATTTTTATCACTTTATTATTATTATTGTCATTATTATTGTCTTTATTATTTTTTGGGGTCATTGTTTTATTGACAAAGGCGAGTGTCTATTTTCAGGTTTATTCTCATATTATTTCATGGCACGATTTTTTCTTTTATAATTACATACATTCATTGCTCCATAATATCGTTTTTTTTTACGTTATTGTTCTCCTTTCTTCTTCGTCTTTGCTTCATGAATAGGCCGGGAAGCGAAGGTGAACATAGGAGAGAGAGAGAGAGAGAGAGAGAGAGAGAAGAGACACAATGTATGTATTCCCGCGACTGTTACACACACACACACACACACACACACACACACACGGATGTTCCTTTATTCATCTTCTTTGTGGTTCCTTTTGGTCTTCCGCTTTGAATGGGAGGAGGAAGAAGGAAGATGACAAACTGGATAATGGTCATAAAAGAAATATATATTGACACACACACACACACACACACACACACACACACACACACACACACACACACACACACACACACACACACACACACACACAAAGGGGGGGTGGGGGCTGTCATTTTTTTTTTTGCGTGTGTGTCTTTCTTTCGCTGTGAATTTGAAAGAGATAAAAATGTAATAATAATAATATATCAAAAAGTAAAATGTTATCCCACATTCTCGTCTTTTTCTTTTCTTTTTCTTTTTTGTATTACACGCTGAATGAATGGATCGTGCGGTGTGCCATTCTTTACAAATTTGAGGAAGGCGAATAATATAATACTAATAAAAGAAATATATAAAAAATGTATTCCCGCTTCTTCTTATACACACTCACACACTCGGCTTTTTGTGTCTCTTTCTTTACGTATTTGAGGGAAGATTACTGTAATACTAATAGGAGTAAAATACTGTTATCACAATTTCCCGCGTCAAAATACACACACCAGGTTGTACGCTCTGTATCTCTTCCTCGACGAATTTGAAGCAGAGGAAAATGTAATAGTAAAAGAAAGTTATTAGAAAATCCCGCGGCTTCATACACAGAGGGTGGCGTCTCTTTCTGTACGAATTTGAAGAAAAGAAAGGAAATGTAATACCAGTAAAAAAAAAAAGTAAATATCAGAAATTCCTATCACAATACCAATACCATAACCGAAGAAAAATAAACAATAAAACATTCCCATACCAATACCAATACCAATAACAAAGTGAATACAAATATAAGAAATTCAGGCACACACTGGGTTGTCGTGTGGTGGGATGTAATGGTTGGGTGGAATAGACGGGCTAGGTTGCCTGGGTTGGATTTGGGGCAGTGGACGGTTGGGGTAGGTTGGAGACAATAGGTGGGATGTGTGGGGTTGCAGTGGACGGTTGGGGTGGGATGGGGTTGGTTGGGGTGCTGTGTTTGGACTGAGGTGGAGTGAACGGATTGGGTGGGTAGGGGTGCTGTGGTCGGGTTGGGGTGAGTTAGAGAGAGATTGGATTGGAGTTTGGGGTGCAGTGAACGGGATGGGGGTGAGTTAAGGGCAGTAATTGGGTTGAGTTGGGTGCAGTGGTTGGGTTGAGTTGGGTGCAGTGGTTGGGTTGAGTTGGGTGCAGTGGTCGGGTTGAGTTGGGTGCAGTGGTCGGGTTGTGGGCGTGGCGGACCCTTGCCTCGCCGGGAGATGGATGGGGCGGCGGCGGCGCTGTCATAACACAATCACAGCAGACGGCGAAAAAAGACCAGCGCGGAGGAGCCTGCAGCTGAGCGTGGCCGTTAACGTGTGTGTGTGTGTGTGTGTGTGTGTGTGTGTGTGTGTCGTTGCTGTCTGTTCCTGTCTTAACGCCGCCTCTCTTTTATCTCTCCGTCTCCCTCCCCGCTCTCTACCCTCTATGTTATAATACTACTCTATACCACACACTCTTAGCTCTATTCCATATGTTTCAAAGATCACCTATTCCGCATTTTCTTTGATCTCATTTATCAGTCTGTTTTGTCTGGCACTTTTTTTTTATAACTTTCTCTCTTCGTTCTTTACTATTCCCTGTCTTCTTGTCTTTCAAAGTTTAGCTATTCCGTACTTTCCCCATTTCTTTCTCTCCCTTTTTCCCGCCTTGTAATATCCAGAATTCCACTTTTCTCTCCATTCACACAATTACTCCAACGCAACACACGAGAAATTTTTCCACATCCGTCAAGAGAAAAGCACCAGCCAGACGGAAAGCCACCCTCTACCATTCAGCTAAGACGGAAAGCCTCCCTCTACCATTCAGCTAAGACGGAAAGCCTCCCTCTACCATTCATCTAAGACGGAAAGCCACCCTCTACCATTCATCTAAGACGGAAAGCCTCCCTCTACCATTCATCTAAGACGGAAAGCCACCCTCTACCATTCATCTAAGACGGAAAGCCTCCCTCTACCATTCAGCTAAGACGGAAAGCCACCCTCTACCATTCATCTAAGACGGAAAGCCTCCCTCTACCATTCATCTAAGACGGAAAACCACCCTCTACCATTCAGCTAAGACGGAAAGCCTCCCTCTACCATTCATCTAAGACGGAAAGCCTCCCTCTACCATTCAGCTAAGACGGAAAGCCACCCTCTACCATTCAGCTAAGACGGAAAGCCTCCCTCTACCATTCAGCTAAGACGGAAAGCCTCCCTCTACCATTCAGCTAAGACGGAAAGCCTCCCTCTACCATTCAGCTAAGACGGAAAGCCACCCTCTACCATTCAGCTAAGACGGAAAGCCTCCCTCTACCATTCAGCTAAGACGGAAAGCCTCCCTCTACCATTCAGCTAAGACGGGAAGCCACCCTCTACCATTCATCTAAGACGGAAAGCCTCCCTCTACCATTCAGCTAAGACGGAAAGCCTCCCTCTACCATTCAGCTAAAACGGAAAGCCACCCTCTACCATTCATCTAAGACGGAAAGCCTCCCTCTACCATTCAGCTAAGACGGAAAGCCTCCCTCTACCATTCAGCTAAGACGGAAAGCCACCCTCTACCATTCATCTAAGACGGAAAGCCTCCCTCTACCATTCATCTAAGACGGAAAGCCTCCCTCTACCATTCAGCTAAGACGGAAAGCCACCCTCTACCATTCATCTAAGACGGAAAGCCTCCCTCTACCATTCAGCTAAGACGGAAAGCCTCCCTCTACCATTCAGCTAAGACGGAAAGCCACCCTCTACCATTCAGCTAAGACGGAAAGCCTCCCTCTACCATTCAGCTAAGACGGAAAGCCACCCTCTACCATTCAGCTAAGACGGAAAGCCTCCCTCTACCATTCAGCTAAGACGGAAAGCCTCCCTCTAACTCTGATCTCCGTCCAAGGGCACAATGCATTCAAGCTAGAAATCGAGCTAATAGGGTACTGGGATTTATTTCAAGGAGCGTAAGCAACAGAAGCCCCGAAGTCTTCCTCAAACTATATTTAGCATTAGTTAGACCTCATCTTGACTATGCGGTTCAGTTCTGGTCACCCTACTATAGAATGGATATCAAAATGTTAGAATCGGTGCAGAGGAGGATGACTAAGATGATTCAGGGGTTGAGAAACTTGCCATACGAGGAAAGACTCAAACAGTTAAACTTGCATTCTCTAGAAAGGCGAAGGGTGCGTGGAGACATGATCGAGGTTTATAAATGGATGAAGGGCTTTAATAAGGGAGACATTCATAAGGTTTTGTTGGTAAGAGAACCGGGTAGGACACGAAGTAACGGGTTTAAACTGGATAAATTCAGATTCAACAGGGACATAGGCAAAAATTGGTTTACTAACAGGGTGGTGGATGAGTGGAATAGGCTTAGCAGTCATGTGGTGAGTGCCAATACAATTGTCACATTCAAAAATAGACTAGATAAATTCATGGACAGCGATATTAGGTGGGGTTAGATACACGGGAGCTTAGGGTCAAAGGAGCTGCCTCGTACAGGCCTACCGGCCTCTTGCAGACTCCTGCGTTCTTATGTTCTTATGTTCTTATTCAGCTAAGACGGAAAGCCTCCCTCTACCATTCAGCTAAGACGGAAAGCCTCCCTCTACCATTCAGCTAAGACGGAAAGCCACAATCTACCATTCAGCTAAGACGGAAAGCCACAATCTACCATTCAGCTAAGACGGAAAGCCTCCCTCTACCATTCAGCTAAGACGGAAAGCCTCCCTCTACCATTCAGCTAAACAGGCGCCCCCCGTACCGAGTGGTCTTTCAGGGTCTTTTCGCGTCAGCCGGGTCACTAAGGCCTTTCTATTCAACTCACCGCCTTTCTCTCGCTGCCTCTTTTCAAAACGTGACGCTGGACTTGCTATAGTGTCAAAGGGTCACTTGCTACCTGGTCTTGTTTGTCTGTCGGCTTTTTTTCACGCGGCGCCATGCTGGGTCCTGGGTCTCTGCAACGCCTTCATGGTTTACGCTACATTTCCTCAACTTCTTTTAACACTGGACGTCACGCTGGCCTCTCTCTTGTCCTGTAGATTGTGTTTCAAGTTCTGCACTAAATATCTTCACCTTCTTTAAATATTTACCTTACGCTGGCCTCTGTTGTCCCATAGCCCGCATTTCAACGTTTGCTCAACATTTTCTCACCCTTTTTCACCCCTGGACGTTCTTTGACCTCGCTGTTGTCCGTTCCATAGATCGTTTTAAGGCTTACTCAACAATTCCTCAGCTTCTTCATCCCTGGACATTACGCTGGCCTCTGTTGTCCCAAAGCTCGCATTTCAACATTTACTCAACATCTTCTTCCCCTTTTTCACCCCTGGACGTTCTTTGACCTCGCTGTTGTCCGTTCCATAGATCGTTTTAAGGCTAACTCTACAATTCCTCAACTTCTTCATCCCTGGACATTACGCTGGTTTTCCCATAGCCCGCATTTCAACGTTTGCTCAACATTTTCTCACCCTTTTTCACCCCTGGACGTTCTTTGACCTCGCTGTTGTCCCTTCCATAGATCGTTTTAAGGCTAACTCTACAAATCCTCAGCTTCTTCATCCCTGGACATTACGCTGGCCTCTGTTGTCCCATAGCCCGCATTTCAACATTTACTCAACATTTTCTCACCCTTTTTCTCCCCTGGACGTTCTTTGACCTCGCTGTTGTCCCTTCCATAGACCGTTTTAAGGCTAACTCTACAATTCCTCAACTTCATCCCTGGACATTACGCTGGTTGTCCCATAGGTCGCGTCTTAGTGTTTATTCTACATTTTCTCATCTTATTTATCCCTATACGTCACGCTGACCTCACTGCTGTCCCATGGTTCGTGTTTCAAGGTTCAGGACTCCACGTTTTCTCTCTTAATATTCCTGGGCGTGACTGACCTCGCTATTGTGGCAGAGAGCCTTCCCTCAAGAATACCAACCTTATTCTGCATTTATGCGCCTCCCTTCTTTGTCCTGGGTCTTTGCATGGTGTTTCAAGGTTAACTCTCCATTTCCTCAACTTCTTTATCCCTGGGCGTGACTGACCTTGTGTGACTGAGAATATTCCCTCAAAGAACACCAACCTCATTCTTCTTCGTTAAGACTGCAAGAAGTGACCATCCAGGGGCTAGGAGGTGGAGGAGCGACAGTCAGTGCCCTCTAGTCTATCCTGCTCCTGCGTGATCTCCGTTTAGCTTAGTCCGCCCTGGGTGTTGTCATGAAGCTTTCCGTGGCGCACAAATGAGCTGTCTATCGGGAAGCCAGATCTGCGTGTCGGTGCCTGGTGGTGAGAGGGACGGAGTGGGATGCTGCTGGGCTGGGGAGGAACGGAGCTGGATGTTCTGGGGTATTTCCTAGGGCCTAGTTGTCAGGTTAAGGGACTAAGAAAGGGGAGGAGATGGATGTTTTGGGGTATTTCCTAGGGCCTAGTTGTCAGGTTAAGGGACTAAGAAAGGGACGGAGATAGATGTTCTGGGGTATTTCCTAGGGCCTAGTTGTCAGGTTAAGGGACTAAGAAAGGGGCGGAGATGGATGTTTTGGGGTATTTCCTAGGGCCTAGTTGTCAGGGTATGGGACTAAGGAAGGGACGGAGATGGATATTACATGACCTATCTGTGATTTTCGGAGGATGGGGTGCTGAGGGAGATAGGGAAATGGGTGTAATGGGGGCTATTTATCTGATTTTGGGAGCTGGGAAAGAGATGTGATTGAATATTGGAAATTGACGTTCTAGGGCTGAATCGTCTTGTTGTGAGATTGAGGGAAACACGAGGCAGGGTATTCCGAGACCTAGTTTAGTTTTGGGGCTGAAGAAGAGGCGAAGTGGGATATTGAAGTGTGCGTAAAACTTCTGGGGTATATCCTAGAGCCTATAGATGTCAGATTATGGGACTAAGAAAGGGAGGGAGTTGGATATTACATGACCTCTCTATGATTTTCGGAGGATGGGGTGCTGAGCGAGATACGGAAATGGGTGTAACGGGGCCTAATGTATATCGGATGTCACACGCACTCTGTCCCGGGGTAATAGGTCCTTGTCCACCGTAGGGTCAAAGGGGCAATGCGATGGAGATGAACACCGAGGCCACGCGCAGTTATAGCTTATACCCCCAACTTTACCCTCAGGCGTGATCGAAGAGCCATCAGTCGGAAAGAAAAACCAGCATGTCCAAACCGAGAGCAAACCCCGGACTGCATGAGATTTGGTCAGATCTTTTTTCTCATCCTCCATTATCTTATACCTTACCTTTCCTTGCCTTCCCTCACCTTCCTCCCCCTTACACCCCTTTCCTTGCCTTCCCTCACTTCCCTCCCCCCTTATACCCCCTTCCTTGCCTTCCCTCACCTTCCTCCCCCTTACACCCCTTTCCTTGCCTTCCCTCACCTCCCTCCCCCTTACACCCCCTTCCTTATCTTCCCTCACCCCTCCCTTCCTTCTCTGGTTTCGGGAATCATCAAGGAGGGAAAAGACAGCATCCCTCCCCCATATACCCCTTTCCTTGCCTTCCCTCACCTTCCTCCCCCTTACACCCCTTTCCTTGCCTTCCCTCACTTCCCTCCCCCCTGTATACCCCCTTCCTTACCTTCCCTCACCCCTCCCTTCCTTCTCTGGTTTCGGGAATCATCAAGGAGGGAAAAAACAGCATCCCTCCCCCCTTATACCCCCTTCCTTGCCTTCCCTCACCTCCCTCCCCCTTACACCCCCTTCCTTACCTTCCCTCACCCCTCCCTTCCTTCTCTGGTTTCGGGAATCAACAAGGAGGAAAAACAGCATCCCTCCCCTTATACCCCTTCCTTGCCTACCCTCACCTCCCTCCCCCCGGTATACCCCCTTCCTTACCTTCCCTCACCCCTCCCTTCCTTCTCTGGTTTCGGGAATCAACAAGGAGGCCTTAAACATTGACAGCATCCTCCCCATACCTCCCTTGCCTTCCCTCACCCCTCCCCTTACACCTTTCCTGCCTTCCCTCACCTCGCTTTGCCCCCTTCCTTACCTTCCTCACCTCCTTCCTTCTCTTTTCTTTTCGTGTCGGTTCGTCCATTGATACATGCCTCCTCCTCCTCCTCCTCCTCCTCCCCCTTCTCTTTCTCCTCCTCCCGTTTTTCTCTCTCCTGTTTCTGTTCCTTCTTCTTCTTCTTTCTTCACCTTCCCATTCTCCTCTTTCTCCTCCTCCCGTTTTTCTCTCTTGTTTCTGTTCCTTCTTCTTCTTCTTTCTTCACCTTCCCATTCTCCTCTTTCTCCTCCTCCTCCCGTTTTTCTCTCTTGTTTCTGTTCCTTCTTCTTCTTCTTTCTTCACCTTCCCATTCTCCTCTTTCTCCTCCTCCCGTTTTTCTTTCTTGTTTCTGTTCCTTCTTCTTCTTTCTTTCGTCACCTTCCCATTCTCCTCTTTCTCCTCCTCCTCCCGTTTTTCTCTCTTGTTTCTGTTCCTTCTTCTTCTTCTTTCTTCGCCTTCCCATTCTCCTCCTCCTCTTTCTTCTTCTTGCACGACTCTTTCTCTCTTTCTTCTTCTTCTGTCGCCTTTCCCTTCTTCTTCTTCCTTTCCTTGTCATCTGCATCCTCCTCCTTGTCCTCCTCCTGCTCCTCCTCCTCCTCTTCCTCCTCCTCCTCACACCGTCCCTCTATCTGGTTTGTTACTCATGTTTTCCTTACCTATTCATGCCCTCCTCCTCCTCCTCCTCCTCCTCCTCCATCACGCATCGTCCCTCTGCATAGTTGTTCGTGCATGTGTGTGTGTGAAAGGAGAGAGAGAGAGAGAGAGAGAGAGAGAGAGAGAGAGAGAGAGAGAGAGAGAGAGAGATTTCAATCGGACAATAGTGCAACGAATCTTTGTCATGAGAAAGAGTAGCGGCTGCAAAGGGAGGAGGAGGAGGAGGAGGAGGAGGAGGAGGAGGAGGAGGAATAAATAAACCTCTTAACAATGAAGTATGATATCACACACACACACACACACACACACACACACACACACACACACACACACACACACACACACACACACACACACACACTCAAACCACCCTTATTTACCCCCACCCACAGTCCCTCCTCCTCCTCCTCCTCCTCCTCTGTCACTCATCCTGTAGGGTAGAATGAAGGGGGAGGAGGAAATAGTAAGAGGGAAGGAAGTTGAAGAAGAGGAGGAGGAAGGAGGAGGAGGAGGAGAAGGATGAGGAGGAGGAAGGGGAGGAGGAGGAAGGCGGAGACTGGTTGACTGGGTGGAGATGTAAAGGGGTTGTAGGGGGGAGGAGGAGGAGGAGGAGGAGGAGGAGGAGGAGGAGGAGGAGGAATAGGAGGAAAGATCGATGCGAAAGCAGGAACAAAGAAAAGGAATCGAACTTTTTGGATTTTTTTTTTTTCTGTTATACGTTTTTCATTTTTCCTTGTTTTCCTATTTCAGCTTTTCCTTGTTTTTTTTTGTTGTTGACGTTGTTCTTTTCCTCGTGTTCTTGTTGTTCTTGTTGTTGCTCTTCATCGTCTCCCTCTTCTTCTTCTTCTTCTTATCCTTCTCATCATTATCGTCATCATTATCATCATTATTCTCCTTATTCTCGTCTTTATCTTCGTTTCTCCTCGCTTAACATCCTATATCTTACCTTTGCTTACCTTACTCTTACTTTCTATCTTACCCTTACTTTCCCTTTCCTCCTACCCTCCTCCTCCTTAACCCTTGCTGCTGCCTCTGTGTTACTGTCCTTTCTTACCTTCAATCCTACCTTTCCTTACCTTAGTCACACCTTCTCCTTCCTTAGCCTTCCCTACTGTGTCTATGTGTTTAGGTGTAGCAAGGATGAGAGAAGGAGAAGCAGAGGGGAGATAGAGAAAGAGGGAGAGAGCGAGAGGTTGTTAGTGAAAGCATTAGCAAAGGGAGAAGGTATCAGATTTAGCTTGTGTTTTGTTTCATTCTATTCCTCTTATTCTCCTTCATTTCCATTCATCAGTTCTCATCTTCTCCCTCTCTTTCATCAGTTTTCCTCCCTCTCCTAATCTTCTGTCGGTTCTCTTTCTCCCACTCCTTCATCAGATTTTATTCCTCTTCCTCTTTTTCATTCCTTGTCTTTCCACTCCTTCCTCAGTCCTCTTTTGCATTCTAGTAACAGGCCATAAGTTTTCTTCATCCCATCTAATATTCTACCTAACACAGCATTGCTTCTCTTCATATCACTAACTTCTTCTTCTTCTTCTTCGTTTTCTTCTTCTTCTTCTTTTTCTTCTTCTTCTTCTTCTTCTTCTTCCTCTTCTTCTTCTTCGTCTTCGTCTTCTTCTTCTTCTTCTTCTTCTTCTTCTTCGTAGTAGTAGTAGTAGTAGTAGTAGTAGTAGTAGTAGTAGTAGAAAGCCTTGTATGGAGTAGTATCAGCAGGAGGGTCTTGGTGAGGGCGCGGGTGAGGTCAACCTTGAACTTGGAGCGGACTTGCCTGGAGATGGAAGGAGGAGGAGGAAGAAGCTGGAGGGAAAGAAGACGAAGAAGAGGAAACGTGGAAACATGGAACTGCAGGCAACAGAAAGCCTATTAGCCCATTGCGAGGTTGCCCGCTATGGTGATTTAATCTGCTCGACAGCCGCTTGGTACCGCAAAGCAGATGAAAGCACCTCGGTATTTTCAATTTACTCCTGTCGCAATGAAATGACGGTCGATTCGATTTTTGAAGGAGTTGATGGTATTTGCATCTACTATTTCCGAGGGATGATTGTTCCAGTGGCGGATGACTCGGTGTGAAAAGGACCTCCCGCCAATGTCTGTGTTACATCGCCTAGCTTGAATATGTTAACCGTTGCTTCTAGTTCTTAAGAAGGAGGAGGAGGAGGAGGAGGAGGAGGAGGAGGAGGAGGACGGCGGCGGCAACTGGTTGACTGGGAGGAGACAGAGTGGGAGAGGAGGGGGTAGGGGGTAGGAGGGAAGAGGGAGGAGGAGGAGGAGGAGGAGGAGGAGGAAGGAATACGAAGAAAGATCGATACAAAAGCAGGAACAAAGGAAAGGAGTCGAACGTTTTTGATTTTATCTTTTATTATATACGGTTTTTTTTTCCTTGTTTTCCTATTTCATCTTTTCCTTGTTTTTTCTTGTTGACGTTGTTCTTTTCCTCGTGTTCTTCTTGTTCTTGTTGTTGTTCTTCTTCATCGTCTTCGTCTCCTTTTTCTTCTTCTTCTTCTTCTCGTCATTATCATCATCATCATCATCATCATCATCATCATCCTTATCCACGTCTTCCTCTTCTCCCTCCTTCTTATCCTCGTCTTCATCTCCTTTCCTCCTCACTTACCTTCCTATAATATATCTTACCTGTACTTACCTTACTCTTACTTACAATCTTACCCTTACCTACCTTTCCTTACCTTGCTCTTAACCTTCTCCCTCCTATTAACCTTCACTGCCGTCTATTCCATTTTCTTATTTTCTCTTATCTTCTGTATATTATCTTTGTTTATCTTTATCTTCGTTTTACCTGTTCCTCCAATTTTCCGTTCTGTCACTGTGTATCAGAGAGGTAGAGAGGAGAGAGAGAAAAGAAAGGGAGAGGAGAGAAAGGGAGAAAAGAAGACAGCAAAAGGTCGATATTAAAGCATTGATAGAACGTATGGAAAAGATAACACGTTTTGATCTTGTTTCGTTGTGTCCTGTTCCTTTAATTTTCCGTTTCTTGGCTTCCCACTCTCTGATCAATTTTCATCCTTCTCCTTACCTTCATCAGTTCTCCTCTTCCCACTCTTTCATCAGTTCCTCTTCCTCTTCTTCATTCCTTGTCTTTCCACGCCTTCCTCAGTCCTCTTCTGCATTCTACTAACAGGTCATAAGTTCTCTTCATCCTAATTAATATTCTATCTAACACAGGATTTCCTCTCTTCATATAACTTTCTTTTTCTTCTTTTTCTTCTTTTTCGTCTTCGTCTTCGTCTTCTTTTCTTCTTCTTCTTCTTCTTCTTCTTCTTCTTCTTAGTAGTAGTAGTAGTAGTAATAGTAGTAGTAGTAGAAGGCCTTGTATGGAGTAGTATTAGCAGGATGGTCTTGGTGAGGGCGCGGGTGAGGTCAACCTTGAACTTGGAGCGTGACTTGCCTGGTGGTGGCGGTGATGGTGGTGGTGGTTGAGGGTCGCCTGGCTTACTCCTACCCCCTCCCCCTACCCCCTTCACCACCACCGCCACTCCCCCTCTCACTCCCCTCCCTCCTCCCTTCGTGCCCAACTCCTCCCCACTCTTCCTTTTCCCCTCTATCTCCCTTCTCACTCCTTCCTCTCCTCTCCTCTTTTCTCTCTCTCCCTCTCTATGTTCTCCTCTCTCATCCCCCTCCCCCCTCTCTCCTCTCTCCTCTTCCTCTTCCTCTCTTCCTCCACCAGCGTTTCTTCCCACCCACTATTTCCTCCACCCACACACTTCCATGTTCTTCCACCCTTCCTCCACTCCCTCCCTCCTTCCCTCTCCCCTTCCCTCCCCTTCATAACCTGCTTCTTCCACTCAGCCTCCACCTTCCACCTTGCACCCTTGTTTCATGCCCCCCCACCCACCCACACACAGATATGTCTACGCCCTTCCTCATGAGTGCAAGCCAGGATGACGAAGGGGGAAGGGGGAGGGTTGGGAAGGGAGGAAGGGGGAAGGTCAAGACACCTTATTCTAACTTATTTGATGATGATTTTTTGGGGGGACTTCTGATATTTTTGTTTTTCTTTTTGTTTTTTTTATGGTCTGTTTGTGTGTTTTTTTCTGTTTTGTTTTGTTCGTATTCTATCTCGTTCTGCCGTGAATAAAGTAAATAAAGAAAAGAATATATAAAGAGAATTAGATTGATAGATAGATTGATTGATGGACATGAGGAAGGTTATGTCGTATTAAGGGACAGCCAAAACAAACGATTGAAGAAAGAAAAAAAAGAAAAAGATACTAAAAATGGAAATGAGGAAAAAGAAAGCAAGATTAAGAAATTGAAAAATAAAAATAAAAATAGAAATAAAAATGAAAATGAAAATGAAAAAAAAATGGAATAAAAATGAAAAATGATAAAAATAAAAATATGAAAAAATAAAAATGAAAGTGAAAAATGAAAAATAAAAAAATGAAAAATAAAAAAAATGAAAAATGAAAAATAAAAAATGAAAATGAAAAAAAAAGAAAAAAAGAATGAAAGTAAGATTAAGAAGAGAGGATGTTAAGCAAGGAGGAAGGAAGACAGACAAGGAGGAGTAACGGACACACACCAACACACACACACACACACACACACACACACACACACACACACAGGAGGAGAGGGAGATAAAGAAGATTGAAGGAAGATTAATTCAGAGGACATCCGCTCCAAACACCTGCCCGGGAGAGAGAGAGAGAGAGAGAGAGAGAGAGAGAGAGAGAGAGAGAGAGAGAGAGAGAGAGAGAGAGAGAGAGAGAGAGAGAGAGAGAGAGAGAGAGAGAGAGGAAATTGAAAAGGAGAGAAAACAAAGAAAGAAAGAAAGAAAGATAGATAGATTGAAAGACAGAAAAAAAAAGAAATTAGGGAGGAAAGTAAGAATGAAGGAGAGAAGGAAGAAGAAGAAGTGATAGATAGACAGACAGATAGACAGATAGATAGAGATAGACAGACACAGACAGGTAACAACGACACACCTTTCGGCCCGCCCCACCTGTGACTGATTAGCCTCCCCCCTTCAGGTCCGGTCAGTCCAGGTAAGGCCGCCGAGTGTCACGAGTCAGGCAGGTAATTCAGTCACTAATGAGTCGCTGTTGAGTCACCTGAGTCACTCGATGGGCTGTAGTAAGTCTATATAAGTGTAAGTTAAGTAAGAAAAGTAAATCATTCTTATAAGTGCAAGTAAGTAAATTAAGTAAGTTAGAAAAATAAGTGTAGTAATTCTAAGTAAGTGTCTGTAGTAAGTCTGTAGTAAATGTATGTATGTAAGTAATGTAAGTCTGTAGTAAGTATGTAAATTAGTAAATAAGTAAATGTTTGTAGTAAGGCTGTAGTAAGTTTTTTTTTATTGTGTATCTATTTATCTATCTATCTATAAATCTATCTATGTATTGTATATCTATCTATGCATCTATCTATCTATTTATCTACCTTCCTACTTACCTACCTACCTACCCATCCATCTATCTCTCTATCTATCAATCTATCTATCTATCTATCTGTCCTTTCTCTGTATCTTCCTTTCTATTAATCTATCTATCTGTCAATCTATCTATCAATCTATCTATCTGTCTGTCTTCCTCTGTATCTTCCTTTCTATTAATCTATCTATCTGTCAATCTATCTATCAATCTATCTGTCTGTCTTCCTTTGTATCTTCCTTTCTATTAATCTATCTATCAATCTATCTATCTGTCTGTCTTCCTCTGTATCTTCCTTTCTATTAATCTATCTGTCTCAATCTGTCTATCTGTCTGTCTTCCTCTGTATCTTCCTTTCTATTAATCTATCTGTCTCAATCTGTCTATCTGTCTGTCTTCCTCTGTATCTTTCTTTCTATTAATCTATATATCTGTCAATCTATCTATCAATCTATCTATCTATCATTCTCTGTATCTTCCTTTCTATTAATCTATCGATCTGTCAATCTATCTATCAATCTATCTATCTATCTTTCTTTCTCTGTATCTTTCTTTCTATTAATCTATATATCTGTCAATCTAACTATCAATCTATCTATCTGTCTGTCTTTCTCTGTATCTTCCTTTCTATTAATCTATCTGTCTCAATCTGTCTATCAATCTATCTATCTGTCTGTCTTCCTCTGTATCTTCCTTTCTATTAATCTATCTATCTGTCAATCTATCTATCAATCTATCTATCTGTCTGTCTTCCTCTGTATCTTCCTTTCTATTGATCTATCTATCTGTCAATCTATCTATCAATCTATCTATCTGTCTGTCTTTCTCTGTATCTTCCTTTCTATTAATCTATCTATCTGTCAATCTATCTATCAATCTATCTATCTGTCTGTCTTCCTCTGTATCTTTCTTTCTATTAATCTATCTATCTGTCAATCTATCTATCAATCTATCTATCTGTCATTCTCTGTATCTTTCTTTCTATTAATCTATCTATCTGTCAATCTATCTATCAATCTATCTATCTGTCATTCTCTGTATCTTCCTTTCTATTAATCTATCTATCTGTCAATCTATCAATCTATCTATCTGTCTTTCTCTGTATCTTCCTTTATATTAATCTATCTATCTGTCAATCTATCAATCTATCTATCTGTCTTTCTCTGTATCTTCCTTTATATTAATCTATCTATCTGTCAATCTATTTATCAATCTATCTATATGTCTGTCTTCCTCTGTATCTTTCTTTCTATTAATCTATCTATCTGTCAATCTATCTATCTTCCTATCTACCTATATCTACAGTAACACAGGTGGGCGCGGGCAGGTGGGGCGTATGTTCAATAGCAGCAGTGGGCAGGTAGCAGTAATTTGTTTCTCACCTGGACGAGACGACAGGTGAGAGAAGAATACCAGTGTCACTTCCTCCTCCTCCTCCTCCTCCTCCTCCTCCTCCTCCTCCTCTTACCTTTCCTTTCATCTAGCGACCCTTTCCCTACCTCTTTCCCTCCCTCCCTCCCTTCTTCAGTAGCATTCTCCCCCTCCCTTCCTCCAACGCTGTCATTCTCTCCCTCCCTCTCTTCCTTCCCTCCCTCCTCCCTTTCTTCTACAATGTCATTCTCTCTCTCTCTCTCTCTCTCTCTCTCTCTCTCTCTCTCTCTCTCTCTCTCTCTCTCTCTCTCTTCATTAATCACCTCCTCTTCCTCCTCTTCTTCCTCCTCTTCCAACATGACTGCCAAGCCTGTTCCACTAATCCACCAATTCTTGCCAATATCCTTGTTGAATCTGAACTTATCCATTTTAAACCCATTACTTCGTGTCCTACCAGGGTGTCTTACCATCAGGACCCTATTAATATATCTCTCATTAAAACCCTTCATCCATTTATAAACCTCGATCCTTTTGTCCTGTCTTTTGCTTCTCCTTTCCTCCTGTATCGCTCTTTCCTCATCCCTCTCTGTCTCCCTATCCCTTCCCTCCCTGGCTAACTTCTTCCACTTTCAATTTTTAACAATTTCACCTTTGTCCCTCCTTGACCGTCTCCGTCTTTTATACCTCCTCCTCCTCCTCCTCCTCCTCCTCCTCCTTCTCCTTCTTCTCTTCTCACCTGTCGAGGAGGAGGAGCACCTGGTGGGCGGCAAGGTGACTGGACGAGGCTGACGTCACCTGTGTGTGTGTGTGTGTGTGTGTGTGTGTGTGTGTGTGTCTGTGGGGGCTGTTCACCTGGTATAGGGTACAGGTAAACATACACACACACACACACACACACACACACACACACACACACACTTGGAGAGCTCAATACACGTGGGTTGAGAGAAAAAAATAAGAGTAAAAAAAAAGAGAAAAAATACAGAAAATAGATATAAAAAAGAAATAGACGAAAAATATGTTGAAGGAGAAAAAGAAAAAAAAACAACAGGAAAACGAAATAAAAAGGAAAATAATAACAGAGAGAGAGAGAGAGAGAGAGAGAGAGAATGACCGCCTGGATGTCTGACTAACCAAACTTTTTCTTCCTTTTTAGGTGAGTCGGACGTGAAGAGGAGGAGGAGGAGGAGGAGGAGGAGGAAGAAGAAGAAACGGAGGAGGAAGAAAAAAAAATGCTGGACCTCACGCCTTTTGGGTAAGTGTTAAAGAGAGAGAGAGAGAGAGAGAGAGAGAGAGAGAGAGAGAGAGAGAGAGAGAGAGAGAGAGAGAGAGACTAGATTTGCATATTTCATTGTTTTTATTATCATTGTCGTCACGAAGAGAATGTTTTTTTTCCTTCAAGACAAAATAAATAAAGAAAATACAATAATAAAGAAAGATTTACCGAAGAAGAAAAGAAGAAAGGAATTAGAGAAGGAGAAAGATAAAGAACAATGAAGAAACAATAGTATCATCATCATCACCATCATCATCTTTTCTTTATCTTTTTATCATTATCTTATTTCTCTGCATCGTTTTCCTCCTACTCGTCTCCATCATTTTCATCGTCATATTCATCTTTTTCTTTATCATTATCAACAAAGAACAACAACAACAACAGCTACTACTACTACTACCACTACTACTACTACAACTGCTACTTCTACTACTACTACTACTACTACTACTACTACTACTACTACTACTACTACTACTACTTCCCCCCCATCACCACCACCATTACCTGTGTCTTGAACGATCTCACCTGGATGACGTAACTTCCGGAGACTTTCAGGCAAGGGTGACGTAACGCTTGCGAGGAAATGGGCGAAAAATGGTCCAAAAGTGGTGGTGGTTGAGGTAATGGTGGTTGATGGTGGTGATGGTGGTGGTGATGGTGATGGTGGTAGTAGTAGTAGTAGTAGTAGTAGATGGAAGTGTTGGTTGCATTCACGTATGAAAAAGGAGGAAGACGAATACAAAAGCAGGAAGAGGAGGAGGAGGAAGAGGAGAAGGAGGAGGAGGGTGTGAAGAGGCCGGGAGGGTTATAGAAGAAGAATAGATGACAGTGAAGGAAAGGAGGAAGAGAAGGAGGAGGAGGAGGAGGAGGAGGAGGAGGAAGAGGAGGGGGCGTGGCCTATTCAGACTTGCCAGGTCGTTTAACTTTAAACACACACACACACACACACACACACACACACACACACACACACTCACACACACACACACACACAATACCCACGAGTTTTTTTCTTTCTTCTTTGCCACCTTCATTGTATCTGCTGTGTGTGTGTGTGTGTGTGTGTGTGTGTTTCAGGCATAAGAAAATGTTTAAAGTTTATAGAAAAGAACAGTTTGATAAGGTGTTAATATCCCTTCGTTTATTTTCTTGTTAGCAGTGAAAAAAATTATGCAGAGGAGGAGGAGGAGGAGAAGAAGAAGAAGAAGAAGAAGAAGAAGAAGAAGAAGAAGAAAAACGAAAAAACGAAGGAGAAGAAGAAGAAGAAAAAAAAAAAGGAGAAGAAGAAGAAGCAGAAGGGAACGAAGAAAGGGTGATGAGGAAGAAGGAGGAAGAAGAGAAGAAGGAAAATGGATGCTAAGAGGGAGAGAAAAGTTGCTGGAGAGAAGGAAAGAAAAAAAAATGTAAGTGGAAATCATTGAACCAGTTTGGCGGGTAAGAGGTGGAGTCACGGAGGAGGAGGAGGAGGAGGAGGAGGAGGAGGAGGAGGAGGAGGAGGAGGAGGAGGAGGAGGAAGAATAAGAATATGAATAATGATAAGGAAAAAAATAAAGTGGGGAAAAAGAGCAGGTTATGGAAGACAGTGAGAAAGAAGAAGAAGAAGAAGAAAGAGAAGAAGTTGAACAAGAAGAACAATATATAAAAAAGACAAGGACTGGAATAAGAAAAAAAAGACAGAAAAAGAAAAGGAAAACAGAATAAGATAAAGATGATGGAATAGTTAGATAAAGAAAGAGATAAAGAGAACGACCAAAGAAAGAAAGGGAGAAAGAAAAACACGAAAATAAAATAAAAAAGAACAAGGATATGAAGTAAAAGAAGAAGAAGAACAACAACAACAACAACAAGAGGAAGCCTTCATCACGAGGTATACAATAATTAGCCCCCAAAAAACACAAACGCACCAACAAACACACACACACAAACACAGCTGAACACACAGACAGGTAAACGCAGCAACAGGTGAGCCAGGTGAGAGGCGGCCCCAAATACACATCATTACCTTCACATCCATCAGAGGTTAATGAGAGATAATGGACTCGCGATGCACAACGGAATGAGTAGGAAACACTAGGAAACACAACCCCATCTATTCTCTATCATCTGTATCTCCTTCCCAGGTTGAGGAGATGCAATGGACACTTTCAATAAACAAGAGAATGAACAAGAAACGAAGTGGTGTTTAGTATGATAGGAGTACCGGGCTTTTTTTTTTATTATTGTTTCCTTTTTTTGTGTGCCCTTGAGCTGCCTCCTTTGTTGTAAAAAAAAATATATGTGCTTTTGTCTTGGGTTTCATGTGAGATGCTATTAATAAAGGTTTTCATGGCAGAGTAAAAACCTCAAGCAACACATCATCTATTGCATACAAGTATATTCATAAAGCCTGTATTACTCATGGTTCTCAGTTTCTTTCCTCTCTCAGACAAACTAGTAAAAAAGACAGACTTGTAAGAAATTTAGACATACTGTGAGACTGATACACACACACACACACACACACACACACACACACACACACACACACACACACACACACACACACACACACACACACACACTTTTTCCTT
>NC_066559.1:9506700-9554200 GCF_024679095.1 Eriocheir sinensis
TGAAGGAGAGGTAGACTGAAGGGAGAGGAAGGGAAGGGAAGAGAAAGGATGGGAAGGGAAAGGAAAGGAAAGGAAAGGAAAGGAAAGGAAAGGGAAGGGAAGGGAAGGGAAGGAAAGGAAAGGAAAGGAAAGGAAAGGAAAGGAAAGGAAAGGAAAGGAAAGGAAAGGAAAGGAAAGGAAAGGAAAGGAAAGGAAAGGAAAGGAAAGGAAGGGAAGGGAAGGGAAGGGAAAGGAAAGGAAAGGGAAGGGAAGGGAAGGGAAGGGAAGGGAGGGGAAGGGAAGGGAAGGGAAGGGAGAAACAGACTGAGGGATTGATATGAAGGGTTGCTACTTACCTAACTGGAAGGGAGGGAGGGAAGGGAGAAGGAAGGGAAGGGAGGAAGGGAGGGAGGTGATAGAAAAAAAAGGTTTATGGTTTCCTCCCTGCAATAGGCCTATAATTTATAAGACCTAATGGTATGAGAGAATTTCCTCCTCCTCCTCCTCCTCTTTTTCGGGTGCCCATTAACATACATTCATCCTCCTCCTCCTTGTTTTCCATTAGATATTCTCATTCTTCTTCTTCTTCTTCTTCTTCTTCTTCTTCTTCTTCTTCTTCTTCCTGTCCTTTCCTTGTTTTCTTTGTTTTCTTCATCGTTATTGTTGTTGTTATTGTTATTGTTATTTTCTTCTTCTTCATCTTCTTCTTCTTCTTCCTGTCCTTTCTTTGTTTTCTTTGTTTTCTTCATCGTTATTGTTGTTGTTATTGTTATTTCTTCTTCTTCTTCATCTTCTTCTTCTTCTTTTTCTTCCTGTCCTTTCTTTGTTTTCTTTGTTTTCTTCATCGTTATTGTTGTTGTTATTGTTATTTTTTCTTCTTCTTTTTCTTCTTCTTCTTCTTCTTCTTTCCTTCCTCCTCCTCCTCCTCCTCCTCCGTGTGATGCTGGCGCCGAAGAAGTTCACATGCTGACTCATCTCGCTACTGATGCTGCGAGAGAGAGAGAGAGAGAGAGAGAGAGAGAGAGAGCTATGGCGCCACCCCCCATTCCCCCTTCCTTCCTCCCCTTCCCCTTTCCCAAATTCCCCAGTCCTTCCCCATTATTCCCTTATTTCCCCACCTACTCCCCATTCATCCCCCATCCCCTTAGGCAATGCTTTCCTACTCCTCCCCTTCCTCCCCTTTGTTGAATTCTCCCTCCTTACTGAAGAAGAAGCTGAAGAAGAAGAAGAAGAAGAAGAAGAAGAAGGGGAAGAAGAAGGAGAAGAAGAAGAAAAAGAAGGAAAAGAAGGAGAAGAAGAAGAAGGAAAAGAAGGAGAAGAAGAAGAAGAAGAAGAAGAAGAAGAAGAAGAACGTAACAATAACAAGAAATAGCTTATATAGTAAAGAAAAAATGAGGGAAATAATGATAAAGATGGGGAAATGAGGAAAAAAAAGGATTAAGGATGGAAATGAAGGAAGAAAGTGAAATAAAAAAAACGAAAAGGAAAGGAAAACAAATGAAAAACGGAAAAGGAAGTCAAGGATAATTAAGGAAAAAAATGATAAAGGTGAATAAAAAGAAAATGGTAGAGAAGGAAGAAAGTGAAAAGAAAAAGAAAAAAAACGAGCAAATGAAAAGAGAAAAGGAAATGAAGGAAAATGAAGGGAAAAAAATTAAGATGAAAATAGAGAAGATGGAAAAGAAGGAAGGAAGGAAGGAAAACAAAACAAACGAAAAGAGAAATGGAGAAAGTGAAGGAAGATGATGATGATGATGATGATGATGATGATGAAGAAGATGACGAACGTTTACCTTAAAAAAATAATATTAGGAAAAGAAGAACAGGAATTAACATGGTCTCATTATGCGCTGCCTGACTTTCTGGTGCCTGCTATTCCATGTTTCCCTGTTTCCTTCCCCCCTCCCCCCCTCCTCGCCCCTCCCTTCCCCATCCCTTCCCCATCCCTCCCTTCTCTCCTCCCCACCTTCTCTTTCCTGCCTCCTATCCCTTCCCTTCCTCTCCTTCATATCCTATCTTCTTCCCTTCTCCCCTCCTCCTCTTCTCTCTTCCCCATCCTCCTCCTCCTTCCTCCTCTCCATTCCCATCTCTTCTCCTCCACTTCTCTTTCTTCCCCTCCACTCCTCCATCTTTACCCCCTTCCTCTTCCCTTCTCCTCCCCTCCTTCCCTCCCCTCCCCATCTCTTCCCTTTTCCATTTTCCCTTCCATTTCTCTCTTTCCTTCCTCTTTCCTTCTCCCCTCCTCCCCTCCCTTCCCCCTCCTCCTCCCCTCCTCCTCCTCCTCTTCCTCGTCCTGTTCCTCGCCTTCTTCCTTCGCTTGGGGGTGTACGTGGGGAAGAAAGGTGTGTGTGTGTGTGTGTGTGTGTGTGTGTGTGTGTGTGTGTGTGTGTGTGTGTGTGTGTGTGTGTGTGTGTTTATCTATTTGATTTATTTGTTTGTCTTCTTGTTGTTAATCTCCTCTACATTTATTTTGCTTTAGTTCACTATTACTCTCTCTCTCTCTCTCTCTCTCTCTCTCTCTCTCTCTCTCTCTCTCTCTCTCTCTCTCTCTCTCTCTCTCTCTCTCTCTCTCTCTCTCTCTCTCTCTCTCTCTCTCTCTCTCTCTCTCTCTCTCTCTCTCTCTCTCTCTCTCTCTCTCTCTCTCTCTCTCTCTCTCTCTCTCTCTCTCTCTCTCTCCTCTTCTGCCTCCCTCTCTCCCTCTTTGCCTCTCTCTCTCTCTCTCTCACTTTGCCTCTCCTCTACCTCTGCGCCTCTCTTCCCTTTCCTTCCCCTAGCTTACTTCATTCCAACGTGGCGATTTTATAAATATACAACTCTCCTTTTCCTTTTGCTCTCTGGTCTTCTCTCCCTCACTTCTCTTCTCTCTCCTTCCTGTAGCTGCTTCTTTCCTACATGGCGGCCACTTCGTGAATGTATAATCTCCCCTCTCACTCTCTTCTCTCTTCTCTTCCTTCCCTCGTTATTTATGTGCTCGCTCCACTCATGAATATATAACTAACTGTCGATACAAGCGATTGACAGGATTTTCTCTTTCTGAGGTCGAGCTATCCGTCACTGAAACAAACCTCCTGGCGAAGTGGTTAGTGCGACAGCCATCAATTGTATATGAGCTTGCAGAGTGAATCAACCGCGTGTTCCCATGTGTTCGTAGGCCTAATGCTTTTGGTCTGTACGGCAAGTTACAGATGGAAAGATGAAGAGGGGAAGAGGCAGAGTATAGATGAACTGTCGAAAGCAGGAATTCTAGTTACTAAGCTCAAGTTATGATGCCTGCTCTTCCATGCTTCCGTGTTTCGTTCATCTCTCTGGTCTTCTCAGCTCAACTCTTCTCTCTTCTCAACGCAACTCAACTCTCTCAACTCTTCTCTCTTAACTCAACTCTTCTCTCTCAACTCAACTCTTCTCTCTCAACTCTTCTCTATTAACTCAACTCTTTTCTCTTCTCAACTCAACTCTCAACTCAACCCTTCTCTCTCAATGCAACTCAACTCTTCTCTCTTCTCAACTTAACTCTTCTCTCTTCTCAACGCAACTCAACTCTTCTCTCTCAACTCTTCTCTCTCAACTCTTCTCTTTCAACTCAACTCTTCTCTCTCAACTCTTCTCTTTCAACTCAATTTTTCTCTCAACTCAACTCAACGCTCAACTCAACTCTTCTCTCTTCTCAACTTAAGTCTTAACTCAACTCTCAACTTAACTCTTCTCTCTCAACTCTTCTCTTTCAACTCAACTCTTCTCTTTCAACTCATTTTTTCTCTCAACTCAACTCAACGCTCAACTCAACTCCTCTCTTCTCAACTCAACTCTCAACTCAACTCAACTCTTTGTTCTTTAGATTAAACCTCTAACCTCTAAAGCAGGCTGCCTCGGTATCGATTAAAAAAAAAAAGTTACTGTTGCCTACTTTCCATGCTTCTGTGTGTGTGTGTGTGTGTGTGTGTGTGTGTGTGTGTGTGTGTGTGTGTTGTTTTTACTCCTTTTTTCACCTCTTCGAATTTTCTCTATTTTTTTCATTTTTATTTCTATTTTTTTTCTTCCCTCAACCGTTCATTTTCCTTTGCCTCTTTTTCCTTCGCTTTCCATCCATTCCATCCTTCAATTTCCGTTTCTCCTCCCTCCTTATTGTTCCTTTCTCTCCTCCGTACCCTCTTCCTCTCCCTTCCTTCCCTTCCCTCCTCCCCTCCTCTCCCCTACCACGCTCCACTATTCCTTCCCCCTCCTCTTCCCTTTCCTCTTCCTCCCTCCCCTTTCTCCCTCTTTCTCCTCTTTCTTAGCATCCCTCCAACGCAACAATCCCCTCCCCCTCCTCCTCCTCCTCCTCCTCCCTCGATCGGCAGCTGATGACGTTTTGGAATTTTCGGGGAACAAATCGTGTTTTTCTCACAGGAATTATGGGAGGAGGAGGAGGAGGAGGAGGAGGAGAAGGAAAAATGGCATACGGAAAGGAAAGGAAAAAAAAGGAAGATAAATGGAGTGAACTTGAATGGCGAAGTAAAAAAGAAAAAAAGAAAAAGAAAAAAAAGAAGGATATTTTGACGAAGAAAATTGGAGAAAGAATAAAAGAAAAAGAAAAAGAAGAAGAAGAAGAAAGGGAAAAATTTCGTGTGTGTGTGTGTGTGTGTACCGAGCGGACCCATAGCACAGTATACCCACCCTCCTCCTCATTCTCCTTCTCCTTCTCCTCCTCCTCCTCCTCCTTATTAAAGCCCTGGTACCGCCCATAAATCAAGGATCACCATCAGGACGCCTCAAAAGGTCCTACGCGGTGGTGGTGGTGGTGGTGATGGTGATGGTGGTGGTGATGGAGGCTATGGGTAAGATGGGTTATGGTGGTGGTGGTGGTTGGTGGTGGTGAGGATGATGGTGGTGAGTGATAGTGATGATGGTGGTGATGACTAAGGCACTGAAGGAATGGTGGTGGTGATGGTGACATGTGATGAAGAAGAACGAGAGAAGGAAGGAAGGAATAGGTGTGTTGTTGTTGTTGTTGGTGGTGGTGGTGGTGGTGGTGGTGGTGATGTTGTTGTTGTTGTTGTTGTTGGTGGTGGTGGTGGTGGTGGTGGTGATGGTGTTGTTGTTGTTGTTGTTGTTGTTGTTGGTGGTGGTGGTGGTGATGGTGTTGTTGTTGTTGTTGTTGGTGTTGTTGTTGTTGTTGGTGGTGGTGGTGGTCGTGTGCTAAAGTATCAAAGAAGTAACGAATTCCATCCAGCAAATCGATCTTTTCCTCTTCGTTCGTTCTCATGAGAGTCGTATTTTAAAACCTTCCGTCGCCCAAGTACACACATTTGACAAGGCGTTCGTAGGAGTTTGGGTCATATCCAGGGGTAGTTTTATGACCCTGGTGGCAGTGTGACCCTTCTTCTTTACCACGAACCTAAGAAAACACACATTTGACAAGGCTTTCGTAGGAGTTTGGGTCATTTCCAGGGGTAGTTTCATGACCCTGGTGGCAGTGTGACCCTTCTTCTGTACCACGAACCTAAGGAACCACGCATTTGGCAAGGCTTTCGTGGGAGTTTGGGTCATATCCAGGGGTAGTTTCATGACCCTGGTGGTAGTGTGACCCTTCTTCTGTACCACGAACCTAAGAAAACACATTTGGCAAGGCTTTCGTGGGAGTTTGGGTCATATCCAGGGGTAGTTTCATGACCCTGGTGGTAGTGTGACCCTTCTTCTGTACCACGAACCTAAGGAACCACACATTTGGCAAGGCTTTCGTGGGAGTTTGGGTCATATCCAGGGGTAGTTTCATGACCCTGGTGGTAGTGTGACCCTTCTTCTTTACCACGAACCTAAGGAACCACACATTTGACAAGGATTTCGTAGGAGTTTGGGTCATATCCAGGGGTAGTTTTGTGTCCCTTGTGGCAGTGTGACCCTTCTTCTGTACTACGAACCTAAGAAAACACACATTTGACAAGGCTTTCGTAGGAGTTTGGGTCATATCCAGGGGTATTTTTATGTCCCTTGTGGCAGTGTGACCCTTCTTCTGTACCACGAACCTAAGGAACCACACATCTGACAAGGATTTCGTAGGAGTTTGGGTCATTTCCAGGAGTAATTTCATGACCCTGGTGGCAGTGTAACCCTTCTACACCACGAACCTATGAAACATATGAAAGAAATTAAAGAGAAAGACAAGAAAATGGAGGTAAAGAAAAAGGAAAATAAACAAAAACAAGAAAGAAAAGAATAAAACAAAAAAGATAAATAAGGAAAATGGCACAGAAAAAAAAGTTAGAAAAGATAAAGATAAAATAACTGGATAATAAGGAAAAAAACACTAATAAAGAGGAAGAAGAGAAGCATAAGAAATAGAGAGAAGGGGAAAAAAAGTTGAATAATAAGAAAGATAAGAAAATAGAGTTAAACAAAATGGAAAACAAACAAACAAACAAACAGGAAAAAACACTGAAATAAGAAGAAAAAAGAAAAAGAAAAGAATAATGATCGGAAAAAAAATAAAGAGAAAAAATAATGGAAACAGGAGAGAGAGAGAGAGAGAGAGACCCCTAAACCTCCCCCCTCCACCCCTCCCCTCCCCCTCACATCTGCCTCTCTAGTCTACACACACACACACACACACGCCTGTCCTCTCGTAAACATGAATCTTAAGTGCCACCATTTACATCAGAAAGGCGCGGCAGCATCATCACCGGGGCCGTCATAATTGGGGGGAGGGGGGGGGAGCAGGAGGAGGAGGAGGAGGAGGAGGAGGATATGGGGATAGAGGAACAGTAGGGGAGGCACAATGGACTGGGTATGATGATGAAGAGGAGGAGGAGGAGGAAGAAGGAGGAGGAGGAGGAGGAGGAGGAAGAAGTAGAATAAAGTGAAGCAAAATGGACTAGGTATGGTGATGAAGAGGGAGGAAGAAGAAGGAGGAGGAGGAGGAGGAGGAGGAGGAGGAGGAGGAGGAGGAGGAAGAACAGTAGGGGAGACAAAATAGACTACATGGAGATGGAGATGAAGAGGGGAGGGGAGCAGAGAAGGAGGAGGAGGAGGAGGAGGAGGAGGAGGAGGAGGAAAGAAGGAAAAAAAGAGACTTCGGAAAAATGTGGAGTAGAGGATAAAAGAGTGGAAGAATAGTTATGCTGGGAGGAAGTGGGAGGGGAAGGGGTTAGAGGAGGGGGAGAGAGGGGAGGGGGTACAGGTAAAACCTCCCCTCACCTGTTAATTAATAGCCAGGTGTCCCCCGTCCCTTAACCACACTCCACCGGCGGCCACATTTTGATTTATCGGGTTCACTTTTGTACAGCTTTTCATTATCGGGAGGGAGGGAAGGGGGGCAGGGAGGGAGGAGGTAATAAGGGAGAGAAAAAGAGGGAGTAAAGATGGTAGTAAGGGAGGGAAAGAGAGGGGAGAGAACGTATAGGGAGGGAAGGAAGGAGGGAAGAAGTGGAATAAGAGAGGAAGACATGGAGAGGGTGAAGAATGTAGGGAGAGAGAGAGAGAGAGAGAGGTGAAGAAAATAATAAGGAAGGGAGAGAGCGAAGAAGATGGTGAAGGAGGGAAAGAAGAAGGGAGAGGATGAAAAAGGCATTGAGGAAGGGAGAGAAGAAGGTGTACGAGTGAGTGAGGGAGGGAGGGAGAGGGCGAAGATGATGAAGGATGGAGAGAAGAGGGGAGAGGATGAAAAAGGCAGTGAGGAAGGGAGGAAGGGAGAGAAGAAGGTATACAAGTGAGGAAGGGAGGGAGGGAGAGGGTGAAGTAGATGGAATGAAGGGAGGGGATGAGGTGGAGGGGGAGAGGGGGTATGATGATGATGGGGTGTGAAGGGGAGGAAGGAGGAAGGGAGAAATTGATGCTTGTCCTACTCTGTCCCATCCTCCCTTCTCCCCTTCCCCCCCTTAATCATCACCCTTAGTCTCCCTTATCTCACCCTTTACTCCCTCAAGGTCGCTAGTCATTCATTTGGTTCAGTTAATTCCTTTTCTATTTTTCCTTTCTTTTTTTTTCTTTTTCTTTTTTTGTATTTTAAGGAATGTTATAAAAGTGCAATGTTTTTTTTGTTGTTTTAAGCTTCAAGCTGTTTTCATGGGTATTGTTTTTTTTTTGTTGTTTATTTATTTGTTTGTTTGTTTGTTTGTTTGTTTGTTTTCATTAATACAATTAGGACGACTTTTTCATCCCATTTCACCATCTGGAAAAAAAAAAATTTGATTATTTCCTACCATTCTTAGAGACCGACAGACACACACACACACACACACACACACACACACACACACACACACACACACACACACACACACACACACAGACAGACGGGCAAACACACATACACACATACAGACAAACAGATAAACAGATAGACAGACAGACGGGCACACACACACACACACACACACACACACACACACACACACACACACACACACACACACACACACACACACACACACACACACACACACACACACACACACACACAGATGAGACAAAATAAACATTCCCAGTGCAATAACGTTCTGCCAAGAGGTCAACGAAGGCTGTTTAGAGGGACGAGGCGGCGGCTGATTATGCTAATGAAGGGGCAGGCGGCAGGTGGGTGTCATTAAGGGGCCAGAACAGGTGTGTGGACAGTGTTGTTGTTGTTGTTGTTGTTGTTGAATGGTGAGGTAAGGTGGGGTTAAGCTTAGTAGTAGTAGTAGTAGTAGTAGTAGTAGTAGTAGTAGTAGTAGTAGTAGTAGTAGTAGTAGTAGTAGTAGTAGTAGTAGTAGTAGTAGTAGTAGTAGTAGTGGTGTTTGTAGTGGTCTTATATAAATCCTCCATTTCCTAACCCAAAGAGTCGTTCAATCCAACATAACCACTTTTTCGTAACCAACCTTTTTGTTTACCTCTCGGACAAGTCTCTTTTTCTCCCTCCTTCACTCCCTTCCTCCCTCGACACACGCGTATTCCTCCCATCCCTCCACCCTCTCCCTCCACACCTGTTTACCCTGACCTTGACCTTGCTCCTCCACTTTGCGTCCTTGATAAAGCCACGCCTTTTATTTACGTGTTATCGGTGGGCGGAAAAGAGGAAGAGGAGGAGGAAGAGGAAGAGGATAACTGCCGAAAAGAAGGAAAGATGAAAGGAAAGGAAAGAATGAAAGGAGAGAAAATAACGGGTAGAAGATGCAATTGAAGAGGATAAGAGGAAGAAGAAGGGTAAGAGTAAAAGAGGAGGAAAAGGAGGAGGAGGAGGAGGAGGAGGAGGAGGAGGACCAATGGAAGAAGTACGAGAAGGAGGAGAAAGTAGAAAAGTAGGAGGATAACGAAATAGAAGATAAGGAAGGAGGAGAAGAAGGAACAGAAGGAGGAGGAGGAAGAAGAGGGCAAGGAGGAGAAAGCAGAAGAGGGTTAAGAACGAAAAAAAAAAAGCTTAAAGGAGTGTATAAAGGAGGAAGAAGGCGAGTCAACAGAAGAAAAAAGATGAAGAAGAAGTAAGGAGAAGAGGAGGAGGAGGAGGAGGAGGAGATGCTGCCGATGCTGTAGGGCGTCGAGGCGGGCGGCGGGGCGAGGTGTTAAATTATAGACATTATGACGAGGAGGACGCGAAGGTAAGGAGGGGAATAAGGTAAGGAAGGAGGCAAAGGAAAGGAGAGCAGAGGAAGGGAAGGGAGGGAAGGGTAAAAAGAGTAAGACGAGGCAGGGTATTGGGTAAGGAGGCGAGGGAAGGGAAGGGAAGGGAAGGGAAGAAGTAAGGAAGGGGAGAAGGGGCAAGGGAGAGGAGAAGGAGGGAAGGTAAGGGGTAAGGAAGGGCAGGGGAAGGGAGGAGAAGGAGGGAAGGGAGCGTAGGGGAATTTAGGCATGGGAAGGGAAGGGAAAGGCAAAGGAAGGGGATGTAAAGGAAGGGAAGGGAAGGGGAAGTTAAGCAAGGGAAGGGGAGGTAAGGGAAGGGAAGGGAAGGGGAAGTTAAGCAAGGGAAGGGGAGGTAAGGGAAGGGAAGGGAAGGGGAAGTTAAGCAAGGGAAAGAGGGAAGGATGGGAGGGAAAGGGCAAAAGTAGGGTATGGAATGGGAGAAGCAAGGGAGGAAAGGGAAGGGGAGGGCAGGGAAGACTCAGGACCCCGCCGCACCGCACGCCAAGTCCGTCTGTCTGTCTGTCCTGCGGCGTCTGTGTTCATGGGGGAAGGGCTGAGGGAAGGGTGCAGGAAGGGGGTTATGAAGTGAAAGGAACAGATAGCAAGGGAGATTTACGACACATAAGGGAGGAATATGCAAATAGTAGTCATCCTCAAGCTATATTTTACATTAGTCAAACCTCTTCTCGATTATGCAGTTCGGTTCTAGTTCCCTTACTACAAAACGGACATCAAGGCGTTAGACTCTGCGCAGAGGAGGATGACTTAAGATGATTCACGGGTAGGAAGCGTGTCATATCAAGATAGACTCACATTTAAATTTTCATTGTCTTAAAGGCGAAGGGTGCGAGGAGACTTGGTCGATGTTTATAAATGGATGAAGGGGTTTAATAAGCGTGCAGTTGATAAGGTTTTGGTGGTAAGAGAGAGCCGGGTGGGGCATGTAGCAATGGGTTTGAGCTGGATAAATTCAGATTCAACAAAGACATAGGCAAGAAAGATTTACCAACAGAATGGTGGATGAGTGTAACAGGCTTGGCAGTCATGTGGTGAGTGCCAATTCTAACAGAGTGGTTGATGAGTGTAACAGGCTTGGCAGTCATGTGGTGAGTGCCAATTCTAACAGTGTGGTGGATGAGTGTAACAGGCTTGGCAGTCATGTGGTGAGTGCCAATTCTAGCAGAGTGGTTGATGAGTGTAACAGGCTTGGCAGTCATGTGGTGAGTGCCAATTCTAGCAGAGTGGTGGATGAGTGTAACAGGAGGAGCAGAAGGAGGCAGAAAAAAGACTAACTAGAAGAAGAAGAAAGGGAAGAAGAGGAAGAAGATAAGATGGAGGCGATGAGGGTGGTGATGGGGAGGACGGAAAGGGGTGATAGTGATGGGGGTGATGGTGATGAGGTGAAGGGGAGGTGGGGAGAGAGGGGGAGACGTGACAGGAAGGGGTGAAGGGGGAGAGGGGTAAGATGGGCTGTAAAGAGGAGGAGGAGGAGGAGGAGGAGGAGCAAAAAGTGGAAGGAAAAGAAAGAGGATTAAAAAAAGGATTACAAGAACATAAAGTGACCTTGAACGTGCATAGAAATAAAAGGAGGAGGAGGAGGAGGAAGAGGAGGAGGAGACAAAGAACGAGAAAGAGGAGTAGAAGTAGTTAAAGAAGACGAAAGAAAAAAAAGAAAAGCAGGAGGAGGAAGAATCAGCAGAGGAGGAAGAGACGGAGAATAGAGAAGAGGAAGAGGAATAGAAAGAATAAATAGGGAGAATAGAGGAAAAAGCACAAGAAAAGGAAAAAAGGGAGAAATAAGAGGGAAAGGAGGAGGAGGAGGAGGAGGAGGAGGAGGTTATAGTAATCGCCTTAGCTACATAAATTATTCTCCTCAAGCCTGTCTGTCTGTCGCTACTACTACTACTACTACTACTACTACTACTACTACTACTACTACTACTACTACTACTACTTTTCTTCCTCCTTTTCTTGTCCTCATGTTTTTCCTCTTTCTTCTCCGTTTTGCCTCCTCCTCTCTTCTCTGATCTTATTTTTTGCTCCTTCATGAGTTATCTCCTCCTCCTCCTCCTCCTCCTATTTCTCCCTTTTCTTCTTCTTTCTACTTCTTCTACTTCTCCTCTAACTCTTCTCTCTCCTTCTCCTTCTCCCCCTCCTCCTCCTCCTCCATTTTGCTGTCCTCATCTTCCACCTTTGATTATATAGTTAGTGTAGCTTGTTCTGCTGTTGTTTGTTCTTCCTTTGTGTTTCTTTGTGTTCCTCCTCCTTCTCCTCCTCCTCCTACTCCTCCTCCTTTCCCCCGTTCCATGCCGATAACAACAGAATCAGCTGGCGTGTGCGGGGTGAGTCATTCCCTTCGTTATCACCCCGCCCCGCCTACCCCCCACGGCCTCCTTAGCTCAGTGGTAGAGCACTGGTCTCGTAAACCAGGGGTCGTGAGTTCAAACCTCACAGGGGGCAAGTATGTCTAACCCTTTTTTTTCATTAGGTTTGTTGCTTTGAGTGATCGTCTATTAACAAAAGGAAAGATTGGAGTGACTTAGGGAGGTGATTGTGTGTTTATTAGGTTTGTTTCTCTGTGTGATCGTGTATTAACAAAAGGAGAGATTGGAGGAGTGACTTGGGGAGGTGATGGTGTGTTTAGTTATTTTTGAAGGACTGGGAAAAAAAGAATGGGAAGTTAAAAAGATAGAGAGAAAATGAAAGTCTGGTGGAGTGTTTTGCATGCTTAGTCGCTGCGTGCAAAGAAAAGAAATAAGAAAATAAAAGAAATAAAAACTAATATAGAAGATTGAAAGAAAGAGAAAACGAAGTAAATGAAAGAAAAAATGAAGGAAAGTGAATGAAGGAAAGAAGGGAGAGAGGAAGGTTAAAATTTATGAAGAAAGGAAGAAAGGAAGGAAAAATATAATGGAGGTAAGGAGTGAATGAAGATAGTACAGAAAGAAGGAAGGAAGGAGAGATGAAAGAAACGAAGGAAGGAAGGAAGGAGAGAAGAAAGAAACGAGGGAAGGAAGGAAAAAGATAATGATGGAAAAGGGAATGGAGGAGGAAAGGAAGGAAGGAAGGAGAGAAGAAAGAAACGAAGGAAGGAAGGAAAAAATAATGATGAAAGAAGGAATGGAGAAGGAAAGGAAGGAAGGAAGAAAAAGCTATCTGGCCACTCTCCTCCAGAAATTGACCTCTCTTTCGGCCACCTCTCTGGATTCTTTTTGGGAGCAGCGAGTAGCGGGCACATACACACACACACACACACACACACACACACACACACACACACACACACACACACACACACACACACTCCCCCACGCCCCCCCCACACAAAACAATCCCCCTCGCCCCCCCACAACCCACCCCCACACACAACCCTCCACAACCCCCAAAAACTTCCCCCCACCCACCCACACGACCCCCTCCCTCCCTCCCCTCCCCCCCACACACCCATCTCATACCTCTCTCCCCAGAAGTCCCCGAAGTCAGGTATTCCATCGGCAGGTTCTAATTACAGCCCACCTGGACATTAATCATAGGTGCATGAATTAACTTGATATATATAAGGAACTTTGCGTCAATATAAATCACTCCTGCGTATTCTTTATATAAACCAGGGAGAGAGAGAGAGACCTGATCCTTCATTGTTTTCCTGATTGTGAAAGAAAAAGATTCCTATTTATGTTCGTTCGTTTGTTTGTTTGTTTGTTTGTTTGTTTGTTTGTTTGTTTGTGTGTGCGTGTGTGTGTGTGTGTGTGTGTGTGTGTGTGTTGATGAAATAAGTTACTATCGGAAAAATATATTGATAAAACTCTCTCTCTCTCTCTCTCTCTCTCTCTCTCTCTCTCTCTCTCTCTCTCTCTCTCTCTCTCTCTCTCTCTCTCTTCTCTCTTCTTCTCATTCGTCTTCCATTCTTCTTTATTACTCATCTATATCTCTCCTTCATCTTTCCTCCCTTTCTTCTTCTTCTTTCTTCATTCTTCTTCTTCTTCTCTTCCTCATTCTTCCTCACATTCATCTCCACTCATATCTCATCCTTCTTCTTTCCCTTCATCTTTTTTCCTCCTTTTATTTTATTTCCCATTTCCCTCCATCTTCATAATTTATCCATCCCTTCGTCCCTCCCATCCATAGATCCGTCTCTTCTCACTCTTCTTCCCTTCTTCTTCTTCCCATTCTTCTCTTTACATTCCTCTCCACTCGTATCTCATCCTCCTCCACCTCTTCCCTCATCCTCTTCTTTATCCCTTCCTCACACCATTCATCCCTAACGTTCACGGGTCCCTTCCGCGCCCATAAGAGTAAGGGAGGTCTCAATGGGAAGGTGATGGGGGGGAGCTGGGAGGGGTGACTTAACTAACTTACCTGAGCCTGTGTCACACCTTTAGCCAGTCCCCTGTCACCTATATATATACGCTGTCGCAACACACACACACACACACACACACACACACACACACAAACACACACACACATGGCATCAGTGTCGCAAGATGGCATTTCCTGATGGGAGGAGTTGAGTGAGTGAAGAGGAGAAGGAGGAGGAGGAAGAGGAGGAGGAGGAGGAGGAGGAGGATATTACGTAAACACAAATACCGTTGAAATGGAACCGATAATCGTATAAGGTCCGTGTGTGTGTGTGTGTGTGTGTGTGTGTGTGTGTGTGTGTGACGGGAACATAACAGGTGCTGGGGCCGTCACTCTCCTCGTTACTCCCCTTTAAGCCACGTGTAATCGGATCAGTGAAGTATAGACGAAACAAAAAGAGTATAAACGCGACGTAAGCGAACACCCAACAAATGAGCATCGCTATAATGTTACGCCGCGAACGTCAGTCACCGAAAGAGGAAAAGAAGAGGACACGTTTCAAACCCGGATGCAGCAAGTGTGTTCCCTGTATTTGTTTTTTCTTTACAGCAACGGAGGCACCTCAGATAATGGCAAGAAACATGTGTCCCGCCGAGAGAGAGAGAGAGAGAGAGAGGGCAAGACAGGAGGCAGAAGAGTCACGTATCAAAAAATAAAATAAAATGCGAGAGAAAGAAAAAAAAAGCTATTGTAACCCTGTATGAAACAAGAACATGTGCCGAGCGGGACAGAATTAGAGAGGAGAGCAAGGCAGAACGCGGGAGTCAAGCATCAAAAAAAGAATAAAATGGGAGAGAAAGAAAAAAAAACCAGCCGGATTCAATAACACAACCACCCCCTGCACATGCCCAGGACTACCGTTTATTAGAAGGGGAGAGGAAGACAGAACGCGGAAGACTCAGGCATCAAAAAGAGAACAATATGAAAGAAAGACAAGAAACTGTATTGTAACCCCGTAGGAAACAAGAACAAGTGCCGAGCCGGACAGAATGACAACACCCCAACCCCTTCACGTACCCAGGGCTGCCGTGTATTAGAAGGGGAGAAGAAGACACAGCGCAGGGGAGTCAAGTATCGCTGCTAATTTGCCGGAGCCACGCGGAGCAGTAACGCGAGAGGCAGCCACGCGCGCTGACAAAGGCAAGAGAATGAGATGACAATGGTAGCGAGGCGGCGGGTGATTGAGAGTGATTGAGTGATGGATGGCGGCAGCAGGATGGCGACGAAGGGCGTTTGGTGGTGGGTCAAGTGGTGGTGATGGTGGTGGTGGTGATGATGGTGATGGTGGTGGTGGTGGTGGTGGTGATGGTGGTGTCTTGTCCATCTGGTGGGAGGAACCTGTAACCTGACACACACACACACACACACACACACACACACAAACACACGAGCGAGGGATTGACAGATACACAGACAGACAGGGAGACAGACGGACGGTGTGTGTGTGTGTGTGTGTGTGTGTGTGGAGATAACAGGGGTCTGGCATGTTTGTGTGGGCCTAATGAACGGAGAGAGAGAGAGAGAGAGAGAGAGAGAGAGAGAGAGAGAGTATTTGTATCTGTAAGTCATCCTTCTCTCCTATCATCTATTCCCCTCTTCATCAACTCTCCTCCATTCCCCTCTCCATCACTTCCCCATTCCTCTTCCTCTTCCTTCTTCACTACAAACTTCTCTGAACCTTTCACTTCCCTCTTCTTTTTTTCACATTTCCCTATTTCCCTATCATCCATTCCTCCCATTTCTTCTTCACATTCCCCACCAGCCCCTTATCATTCCCTCCCCTCTTCTTCTTTTTCTTCATCGTATACTCCCCTCTTCTAACCATCTTCATTCCCCTTTTTAATTCACTTCACTTCCCTCTTCTTTTTCACACGTCGATTTCCTCTTCATCCTCTCCTTCCCTTTTTCGTAACATTCCCCATCCTCTTCTCCATCATTCTCCACATCTCATACCCCTTATTTCTAACCTCCCCCCCCATTTCCCTCACTATACAGTCCCTTCTTAAGCAACTATAATTAAGTGAGAGTGACAAATTCCTTAACCTAAGTTCCCCTTTTCATACATTCTCCTCTTTAAAGCAAGTAAGGCAAGAGAGAGGCTTTTCCTATATCTTAAATCATTAACTCCAAATATATGACTGAAAACTACATGACTGACAAATCGTAAAAGTGAAAACAGTAAATATGATAATGAATAGAAAAACGTTGGTGATATTGGCTTACCTGGGGAGGAAGAAGGGGAGGAAGGTGGGTGGGAAGGGTAGAGATAAGGTAAGGTCAGGTAAGGAGAGACCACGAGGAAGGCTTAGGTTGCGTTAAGTCTTGCAGCATCACTGGGGCGGATTTAGTGGTCGTGGAGATGGTGGTGGTGGTGGTGGGGAGGGGGAGGGGAGGGTAATGCTGGTGGTGGTGGTGGTGATGGTGATGGCATTTCCGTGTCACCTAAGAAGGAAGAAAAGAGTGTCTGTCTGTCTGTGTGTGTGTGTGTGTGTGTGTGTGTGTGTGTGTGTGTGTGTGTGTGTGCTATATTCGGCCCAATAGCTCCGTAGGCCTTCATAATGGGGCCTGCTAGTCGTTCCCAGCTCGTTAATGGCGCAGGCACTCTCTCTCTCTCTCTCTCTCTCTCTCTCTCTCTCTCTCTCTCTCTCTCTCTCTCTCTCTCTCTCTCTCTCTCTCTCTCTCTCTCTCTCTCTCTCTCTCTCTCTCTCTCTCTCTCTCTCTCTCTCTCTCTCTCTCTCTCTCTCTCTCTCTCTCTATTTACTCTTTATCACGGTTGGTTTCTGTTCCTTTTTATCTCCATCATTCCTCCTCCTTTTTATCCCTCTAAGAGAAAGGGAGGAGGAGGAGGAGGAGGAGGAGGAGGAGGAATAGTATCACTGAACACCTTCAGGGCGTGGGAAGGACAGAGAGAGAGAGAGAGAGAGAGAGAGTAATAATAATAATAATAATAATAATAATAATAATAATAAGTTTATTTCCACCAGAAGTGGTTATTCTTACATCCAAATACATAAAAAGTACATAGGTTATTGCAATGAGATAATTAGTTATTCATGAGTTGTTTCAGTTTCGATTAAGTAAGAACTCTTTCAGAATATATTTGAATTTATGCAAGGTGTGGGCAGTGCTTATATGTGTTGGCAGGGAGTTCCAAAATTTAGACCCGTGTACAGAAAGTTGTCTGGCTCCTGTGTCTGTGTGTGTTCTTGGTACATACAGATTACCCTGCTGGCGTGTTGTGCTGTTGGTGATGCTGTTTACAGAGGGGAGAGGCATTAGATATTCAGGGTATTGACCGTGTAGATGTTTGTATATATTCACTGCTGTGTCAAAAGTTATTTGTTGTGAAACATTGAGCCAATTGAGTTCCTTAATTATCGGAGTTACATGATCATATTTCTGGTCCTTCCCTTCTACGATTTTGGCAGCGAAGTTCTGTAGTTTCTGTACTTTAGCTAGCAGCGTATTGTTAGTTGTCCACAATAGTATACTTACTACTAGTGACTCTACCATAAGCTGCCTTGTGGGTTTATCAAAACATTGTTTTATTCTATTTACATACATAAGTGTACCTAGGATTTTCTTACTGATTTCGGTTATATGGTGATCAAACACTAAATATTGGTCTATATACAATCCTAAATTCTTTACATTGTTTGAGGGTTCGATCTTACTATCCTGGAAGAGGATGGTTGTGTTATCAGGTATTCTTGATATTAGTTGTCTGCTTCCTATAAATATACATTGGGTTTTCTGGGTGTTTAACATTAGACCATTTTTATTAAAGTACACCATGGCTTTGCTTAGGGTGGTTTCAACTTTTTTCACTAGTAGATTTATATCCTTCAGTGGCCCACTATGGAGAAACTGTGTGTCGTCTGCATATTGTATCAGTGTGCAGTCGTCGAAGTATTCATGCATATCGTTTACATAGAGTGTAAATAATATAGGCCCTAAAATGGAGCCTTGTGGAACGCCATATTGTAGGTTTGCCTTTGTGGAGAGATGGTTTTGTAGGCGTACTGTCTGTGTTCTGTTCGATAAGTAGTCTTTGAACCAAAATGTGTCTACTTTAACATTTGAGAGTTTGTGGAGGAGAATCTTATGGCTAACGCTATCAAATGCTTTTGATAGGTCACAAAGTGTAAGCAGCGATAATTGCTTGGTGTCCATATTGTCGTATAGTTTATCGGTGACGGCCGTGAGCGGAGTGCTGGTTGAGAGGTGGGGGCGAAAGCCATGCTGAGTGCCGGACAAGAGAGAGAGAGAGAGAGATTTGACCACTATAGGTGAAGCGTGACTGACATCTCTCTCTCTCTCTCTCTCTCTCTCTTCATTAGTTCCTTCTTTTTTCGTTCTTCTTTCATTTCTTTCCCTTCTTTCTTTCTTTTTCTTTTTGTATATCTTTTTTTTTCTTTTTTTCTTTTCTTTTTTCTCTCTTCCATTCCTTCCTCTTTTCTTTCTTTCTATATATTTTTTCTCTCCTTATGGCCGTTGCGTAAGTCAGGTGTCGTGTGTGTGTGTGTGTGTGTGTGTGTGTGTGTGTGTGTGTGTGTGTGTGTGTGTGTGTGTGTGTGTGTGTGTGTGTGTGTGTGTTCCGGCACTTTCTTCTATTCCCTATTCCTCCCTTTCTTCCTCCATCCCTTCCCTTCCCTTTCTATCCCTCCGTCCTTTTTCTCCCTCCCTCCTCCCCACCCATTACCCTCCCATCTACCTCCTCCCTATCCTCTCTCTCTGTCCTCTTTCTCTCTATCTCTTTCTTTCCCACTTTCTCCTCTCATTCTCTCCCCCTCCCTCCCTCCCTCCCCTCCCTTCATTCTCTTTGTCCTTTCTCTCTCCTTTTCCTCCCCCTTTCCTCCTCCTCCCCTTCCCTCCCTTTCTTTCTATCCTCCCTCTTACCCTTTGTCCCTCTTATGGCATAGGGAGGGAAAGGGGGAAGGGAGGAGGAGGAGGAGGAGGAGGAGGTAACATGCATTGACTGACACCCTAATTGCTATGAAGAGAGAGAGAGAGAGAGAGAGAGAGAGAGACAGAGAGAGAGAGAGAGAGAGAGAGAGAGAGAAACCTTTCAATTATGTTCTTTCTTATTCTTTTTTTTTTTTTTTTTTTTGCTTCCTGGAGGTTAAGAGTGAAAAGGACAATGCTCAAGTCTCCTCCTCCTCCTCCTCCTCCTCCTCCTCCTCCTCCTCGTGACTTGCTTCTTCCTATCTCTTTCTTGGTGGTCACTCGAGTCTTCCTTTTGTCCGCGTCCACTACTGTGTTTCTCTCTCTCTCTCTCTCTCTCTCTCTCTCTCTCTCTCTCTCTCTCTCTCAATTTCGTTTTTTTACGTTTTTTCATCTTTTTTTTGTTCGTTTCTTTTCTCTCCGTTTTTTTTTCTTTTTCTTTTTCTTTTTCTAACTTACTTTTTACTTTCTATTTTCTTTGTTATTTTCTCTTCACGTTTTTCTTTTCTTTGTTTTCATTCTTTTTCCTGTAGCTTTCTAATTCTTTTTTTTATCTAACTATTTCCATCCCCATTATTATTATCATTCTCTCTCTCTCTCTCTCTCTCTCTCTCTCTCTCTCTCTCTCTCTCTCTCTCTCTCTCTCTCTCTCTCTAATGAGATAATTGCCGCCATAATCCCTCGGAAGCGGCGGTTTTATAGTTTAATTAGCGTTTGGGAGAGGAGGAGGAGGAGGAGGAGGAGGAGGAGGAGGAGGAGGAACGTTGGAGGGACATGAGAGAAAGGAGGTTAGGAATAAATGATGGGAATAGGAAGGGAGGAATGAAGGAAGGAGGGGGAGGAGAAAGAAGGGGAAGAAAAATAGGAGGAGGAGGAGGGGGAGGAAGATGGAGGGAGAATAGAGAAAGGAGGAGGATGGGAGGAATGAAAGGAGGAGGGAGGGAGAAAGAATGGATGGAAGAAGGGAAATTACTAAAAGAAAGGAATTGAAGGTAGACGAAGATAGGATAAAGTGATTGGAAGTGGATAAGTGGAATGAAAGGAGGAGGTGGAGAGGAGGGGTGGAAAAGAGTAAAACAAAAAGAAGAGAATGGGAGGTAGAAGAGTGGAGGTCTAGGTGGAGAAAAGGTCACAGGGCGAAGGTGGAGGAGGAGGAGGAGGAGAGGAAAATTAAATATAGAAAGAAAAGTTAAGATGCAGAGGATGTATAAGGGAACGCGAGTGGTAGGAGAGAGGAAAGGGAAAAAAACGTTGAGATAGAAAAGAAGGGAAAGAAAACGTTGAAACAAAAGAAAAAGAAAAGAAAGAGGAAGGGAGAGAGAACGTTGAAACAGAAGAAAAAAAGAAAGGAGGAAAGAAAAGAGAGGGTTGAAAAAGAAGGAAATGGAAAAGAAACGTTGAGATAGAAAAGAAGGGAAAGAGAACGTTGAAACAGAAGAAAAAAAAGAAAAGAGGAAAGAAAAGAGAGGGTTGAAAAAGAAGGAAATGGAAAAGAAACGTTGAGACAGAAAAGAAGGGAAAGAAAACGTTGAAACAGAAGAAAAATAAAAGAAAGAGGAAAGGAGAGAACGTTGAAACAGAAGAAAAAAAAGAAAAGGAAAGGAAAGAGAGGGTTGAAAAAGAAGGAAATGGAAAAGAAACGTTGAGATAGAAAAGAAGGGAAAGAAAACGTTGAAACAAAAGAAAAATAAAAGAAAGAGGAAAGGAGAGAGAACGTTGAAACAGAAGAAAAAAAGAAAGGAGGAAAGAAAAGAGAGGGTTGAAAAAGAAGGAAATGAAAAAGAAACGTTGAGATAGAAAAGAAGGGAAAGAGAACGTTGAAACAGAAGAAAAAAGAAAAGAAAGAGGAAAGAAAAGAGAGCATTGAAAAAGAAGGAAAGGAAAAAGGGAAACGCGAGATAGAAAGGAAGAAAAGGAGAACATAAAATCAGAGAGAAGGAAAAAGGAAGAAAAAAAAATAATTCGAAACTAAAGTAAAGAAAAACAAGCAAGCTTGAAACAGGAAAGCAGAAGAAAAAAAAAAAATACCAACACAGAAGAGAATAGAAAAGAAAACTTAATATGGAAAGAAATGAAAAGAGAAAGTCACAACAGATGCCAAGTGGACGAACCTGAATACTAGAAAGTGTATCGTGAGACCTGTAAGTGGAAGGGGCGAGGAATGAGCAGAATGAGAAGGGCTTATTGTGGAGGCAGGATGAAGGGAGGGAGAGAATGTGGGGAGGAATGAAGGAACGGTAGTGGATGACAGTGGATGACGGGGGGGGGTGGGGGGGGGGGGAGTAGGTGTGTGTGTGTGTGTGTGTGTGTGTGTGTGTGTGTGTGTGTGTGTGTGTGGAGGGCGGCTCCCACGTGACTTAGCACCGACTTAATTAACCTGATTACCTGAGCTATGTTAAGTGGTCAACGACTCTCGCTCTCTGTCTTTCTCTCTCTCTCTCTACCTGTCTGTCTATCTATCTATCTATCCACCAATGGCTCTCTCTCGCTCTCTGTCTTTCTCTCCCTACCTGTCTGTCTATCTATCTATCTATCTATATCTCTCCACCAGTGGCTCTCTCTCTCTCTCTATCTTTCTCTCTCTACCTGTCTGTCTGTCTATCTATATCTATCCACCAATGGCTCTCTCTCTCTATCTGTATGTATCTGTCTGTTTATCTGTCTATCCATATCTATCAACGGCTCATTATTTGTCTATCTGTCTATTTATCTATCTATATCTATCCATCAATGATTCTTCCTATCTTTATCTCTGGCTAATTATTTGTCTGTCTATATCCATCAACGGTTCTGTCTATCTGCCTGTCTATCTGTATCTATCCATCTCTATCTATTTATCTATCTATATATCTATCCATCAGTGATTCTCCCTATCTTTATCTCTGTCTAATTATCTGTCTGTCTATATCCATCAACGGTTCTGTCTATCTGCCTGTCTATCTGTATCTGTCTATCTCTATTTGTCTATCTATCTATCTCTTTTCTTCCCTATCACTCACTCGCTCTCTCTATCTATCTCTTTCTTTCTATCTCCCTCCCTCCCTCCCCCCCATTCTCGCCCTGGGTGTCTGAAGGGAGAGTTATCGGGGCAGTTTTCAATCGCCGCCCTTCAATTAAGAGCACCGTGTTACCTTTATTAGCCCGGCACACCTGTTGAGGCCGCTCCCTTAATTACCTAAGTCTCCACCAGCGTCCCTTCCCCAGGTAAGTTGTCTGTCCCCCCGCCCCCCCCCCCCCCCGCCCCTTCCCTTCATCCTGTTGTTCCCTGGTGCACTTGTAATCTTGTCTGCTATCCCTGTAACCTGGTATGCTTGTTAAACTATGGTCTTATTGATGACTATTGCAAGTGACGCTAGTATATTCGGAGAAGCGGTGGGTGAGTGGTTAGCGTGTGGGTCAGTGTATAGAAGGACCTACCACTACCACCACCACCGCCACCACAGCTGTCACTTGTGTTCGTGGAGTTCTGTCTCTCTCAGTTCATCCTCCCCCTCCACCTCCTCCTCCCTTCCTTTTCTTCTCCCTCTTTCTTCCCCTATCTAACCCTCCTCCCCTTATGTTGTGTCACCCTCCCCTTCCCTTGTCCTCCCCCCTTCCTTTCCTTCTCCCTCTTTCTTCCCCTCCCTAACCCTCCTCCCTTTATATTGTGTGTCTTTCAACCTGTCCTGCCAAACCAACTAAAGGAAGGGAGAGATTTAGTGTGTATGTGTGTGTGTGTGTGTGTGTGTGTGTGTGTGTGTGTGCTGTCCTGATGACCGCCTCTCATCTCGGACTTTTGGCGAAACTAAAGAGAATCAAATGGACCTCTTAGGAGCAACATGAGCCAAGCAAAACGGCGCTACTATAAAACACTTGCCTGCGCCACCAAACGAAAATCGGACCCCCATCAAGAAAACCTTCCTTGCGCTATAGGCCGAACATAAAAAAAGACAGATATATTTAGACAACAAATTGATATATTGTGACACGGAGAAATCAGTTTATTCAGACAGAGACAAAGACGAGACGGGATATGCTAGACTGTGGGTTCATCTCTTCCTTTACTTATTGAAGAAGGTGTGCTGTCTGGGGGGGTGAAGTGGTGGCCAGGTCTATTCAGGAGCAGTAAATAGCGGGCTTTTTATTTTTATTTTTCTTTATGCTCTTGAACAGTCTCCTTAGCTATAAAAAAAAGAAAGTGTGTGGCTGAAGTGATTTTAATAGGCCTAAGAACATGATCTCACCTCTCCCTTCACGTCACCATCATCCACACTGTCACACTATCAGCCTCCACATCCCCCTCTTCTTCGTCTTCCTTTTCTTTCCTCCCTCTTGCATCATTATCCCTTCCTCCTTCTCTTCCTCCTCCTTGTTCATGCTTCTTTTTTTCCTTCTCCACCATCAACATCACAACCACCACCACCATCACCATCACCACCACCATCATCACCATCATCACCACCACCACTACCACCATCATCACTATCACCACTATCACCACCACCACCACCACCACCACCACTACTACTACTACCACCACCACCACCCACCCACCCTCCCCCCATCTCTTACCTGTCTCTCTCACCTCCCTCTCCCCTCCCCCTCCCCCCCCAATAAGGCCTCATTTTAAAGTCCCCCCAAAATAACCTTCGCGTCTCCTGCGGTCAGAAAACTTGAAAAAAAGGGAAAGAAAAATGGAACATAGACAACCTCTTCTCACCTGACCGCAGACCCCCCCTCTCCCTACCCCCCCTTACCCCCCTTTCTCTCTCTCTCTCTCTCTCTCTCTCTCTCTCTCTCTCTCTCTCTCTCTCTCTCTCTCTCTCTCTCTCTCTCTCTCTCTCTCTCTCTCTCTCTCTCTCTCTCTCAAGATGGATGGGTCACGTGTTCTCCTCCAAACCAACTCAATTAGCGTTTGGAAGTTGACAAATGGAGGAGGAGGAGGAGGAAGAGGAGGAAGAGGAGAGGAGGAAGAGAGAGGAGAGGAAGATAAGGAAAATGAGAAGAGAGAGAAAGAGAGGAATAGAGAGAAGAGAAGAGAGAAGAGAGAAATGAGAGAGATATGGAAGGAGTGAAAAGGGGAAAGAATATGTGAAAAAATGGAAGAGGAGGAGATAGAAGGGTGGAAAGAGAGGAAGAGAGAGAAGAGAAGAGAGAAGAGAGAAATGAGAGAGATATGGAAGGAGTGAAAAGGGGAAAGAATATGTGAAAAATGGAGGAGGAGAGAGAGAGGGGAGGGAGAGAGGAAGAAGGAAAGGGAAAGAAGTGGAAATAAAACAGACAGATAAGGTGACAAGAGACAGATAAGATGATAAGAACGATAGGCGAAAGGGGAAGGACAACGGCTATGATAAAAAGGATATGGAAAAGGAATGTGATAAAAACGGAATATGAAGAGAAGCTTAAAAATATATATGAGCGATAAACAGGAAAGAAAGAAAAAAACTGAAACAAAAGGAACAAGAGAAGATGGCGCCACTATAAACACTTGTCTGCGCCATGACGGGCTGGGGCCGAATACCATCCAGGCCCCTCAAGCAAGCCTACCGGGGCAATAGGCAGAGACGTAAAAAAAAGAATTAAATAAAGGTGAAGAAACAAAGAAAAAAATAATAAGATAGAGAAGATGAAGATAGGAAAAAAATTAAATGAAAATACAGTTTGAAAAGCAAGCCTACCACCACCACCTCCTCCACCACCACCACCTTCACCACCTCCTCCACCACCACCACCACCACCACTACCACCACCACCACCACCACCACAGCGTCCACTTGTTTCTGATGTTCTGTCCCCCCCCCCATCCCCCTCCTCTCCCCCCCCCCTCACCCCCCCGCCCCCCCGTTGTGGTGTGTCCCTTTCAACCTGTCCTGCCAAACCACCCAAAGATTTAGTGTGTGTGTGTGTGTGTGTGTGTGTGTGTGTGTGTGTGTGTTTATTGTAACAGGAGAGGGGATGTGAAGGGTGATATTTATTCTCTCTCTCTCTCTCTCTCTCTCTCTCTCTCTCTCTCTCTCTCTCTCTCTCTCTCTCTCTCTCTCTCTCTCTCTCTCTCTCTCTCTCTTCACTTTTTTCCCTCATTTTTTCCTCTTTCCATCTTCTTTTCCCCTTCTTCCTTTTCCCTCCTTTCCCATACATTTCCTCACCTTTCTGCCTTTTTCTTCCCCTTTTTCTGTCTCCCTCTCTCACCATTTCCATCCCTTTATTTCCTCTTCTTTCCCCTTTGTCTTCCATTCATCAGTTTCTTTCTTCTTTTCTTCATCCTCTTTCCTCTGATTTCTTCCTTCCCTTCTTCCTCCCTTCCTCACCCTTTTCCACCTTACTCCTCCTTTCTCTCCCCATCCCTGCAGTTACTCCCCCCTCCCCTTCCTCTCTATCATTCCATCCCTCTCTCCCCTCCTCTCCCTCTACTATTCCATCCCTCTCTCCCCTTCCCTCTCTCCCCTTCCCTCCCTCTCTCCTCTTCCCTCCCTCTCTCCTCTTCCCTCTCTCTCTCCCCTTCCCTCCCTCTCTCCCCTTCCCTTCCATTCCCTTTTCCACAACACCACCCACGCTCTCTTTCTCCCTCTTCCACCTTTCCCTCCTCCCTCCATCCCTCACTTTCTTCTTCCCCTTCCTCTTCCAAGCCTCTCCTCTCCTCCATACCCCCATGCTTCCACCCCTCTCCTTTTTCCTCCCTCTCCCTCTTCCTCTCATTCTCTCCATCCCTCTCACTCTTCCTTCTTTTCCTCCATCCCATCTCTTCGACTCTCTCTCCCACTCTCGTCCCATCACACCACCCACGCTCTTTCCTTTCCTCCTCTCCCTCCATCATCCTTCTCTCCATCTTCTCTCTCTCTCTCTCTCTCTCTCTCTCTCTCTCTCTCTCTCTCTCTCTCTCTCTCTCTCTCTCTCTCTCTCTCTCTCTCTCTCTCTCTCTCTCTCTCTCTCTCTCACAAGGAAACAGGACACAAGAAAAAAAAAAAGATAAGGGAGGAGGAGAGAAAGAGAGAGAAAGGAAAGACAGAAGATTCCATGGTGAAGAGATGAAGAGGGCGAAGGATGCTTAGGAGGAGATAAGGGAGATAAGGATGCTGTGATGATGGGGGGAAGGGGGAGGGAGAAGGAGGGGGGGAGGGGGATTGTGGGAAGGAAGAGTTTATATAGCGGGTAACCAGGAATTTATTGACGGGGGGGGAGAGAGGGGGGGAGGAGGAGGAAGAGGAGGGAATTTATGATGGAAGTAAAAGAGAAGGAGTTTGAGGAGAAGATGGAGAAAAAGAAAGGAGGAGAAAGGATGAAGGAAAGGAAGGGGAAGAGGGAAGAGAAGCAAAGAAAGGAAGAAAAGACAGGACGAGAGGAGGAAACAAGAAAAGGAAATGGAGGGAGAAAGGATGGAAGAGGAGGGTTGAAAAAGAAGGAAAGTCTGAACGGAAGAAAAACAGAAAGGATGGGAAAAGAGGATCATAGCAAAGAAAAGAAGGGGGTGGAGGGAGAAGAAGAGGAGAAGGATGGAGGAGAAGAAGGAAGAGGAATTGAGGATATAAAAAGAAGAAGTATAGGACGTTGTAAAAGGAAGATAGAAAGAGAAGAGCAGGAGAAAAGAAGATGGGGAGGAGGAGGAAGAGGCGGAAGGAAGGAAGGAAGGAGGGTTGAAGGGAGAGTGTTGGAGGAGGTCAAGTTATGAAGGAGAGTTAATAGAGGTGGTGGTGGTGGCGGTGGTGGTGGTGGTGGTGGTCACTGTGTGGTCTAACCCAAACTATAAAAGACCTTTGTACGCACACACACACACACACACACACACACACACACACACACACACACACAGAATGACTTAACGTATGAAATTATAAATAAAGAAGGAAAGAAAAGAGAAAAAAGAAAGAAAGGAAGAAATATATAGGAAAAGGAAGACAAGAAAACGAGGAAAAAAGAAAGAATGAGAGGAAAAGGAATAAAGAAAAGAAAAACAGGATGAAAGAAAGTAAGAAAGAAAAGAAAGAGAGAGGAAGAAAGAATGAAATAAATGTATAGAAATGTATGAAAAATTTATATATTCTCTCTCTCTCTCTCTCTCTCTCTCTCTCTCTCTCTCTCTCTCTCTCTCTCTCTCTCTCTCTCTCTCTCTCTCTCTCTTCCCCCCCTCCCTCCTCCCCTCCCTCCCTCCCGTTCCCACGCCTATGGACCCCCGGAACGGCCAAACAAACGTAACAAATTGGACACGTTTGGACACGTTCCTTTCACTCTATTATTGAGGAACGAATGAAGGGGGGGAAGGAAGGGAAAGAAAGGGCTATGTATTGATTCCCTCTTTCTTTCTTCTTTTTTTCTTCTTTTCTTTCTTTCACTATTATGGAGGAAGGAAAGGAAGGGAAAGAAGGGAATATATTGATTTCCTTTCTTTCTTCTTTTTTCTTCTTTTCTTTCTTTTACTATTATGGAGGAAGGGAAGGAAGGGGAAGAAAGGGCTATATGTTGATTTCCTTTTTCTTTCTTTCTTCTTTTTTCTTCTTTCTTTCACTATTATGGAGGAAGGGAAGGAAGGGAAAAAAGGGCTATATATTGATTTCCTCTTTCTTTTTCTTCTTTCTTTCTTTCACTTTGTTATGGAGGAAGGGAAGGAAGGGAAAGGAAGGACCATATGTTAATTTCCTCTTTCTTCCTTTTTCTTCTTTCTTTTCTATTTTTTTTGTTTTTGTTTTCTTTCGCGTATCTTCTACTGAGATATATTGATTTTCTTTTTTTTTCTTCCTTTCCTTCTCTTTTTCTGTTTTCTCTTTCCTTTTCCCAACCCTGCTACTTTACTTTACTTTTATGATTTGATTTCCTCTTTGTTTTCTTTGTTTTCCATTTTCTGTTTTCTTTTTCTTCTCCGCTTCTATAATAAATCATTTTCTGTTTTTTTCTTCCTTTGCTTCTCTTTTTTTTCTCATATTTTCTGTTTATATTTTCTTTTCTTCACTACTACTACTACTACTACTACTACTACTACGACTACTACTACTACGACTACTACTACTACGACTACTACTACTACTACTACTACTACTACTACTACTACTACTACTACTACCACCACCACTACCACCAATAATAATAATAATAATAATAATAATAATAATAATAAAGTATTCAATGGGGCAGAAAACAATAACAGCACTACGAGATGAAGTACTTAATGGCAGAGCGTTATTACCGTGATGTTAACGCGTTTAATACCTGTATTTCACGACGCGGTGCTGGCTCATTAACGCTAATTAGCTTATTGTTACAGGTGAACAGGAGGCGACAGGTAGGTGTTGTTTTGTCCTATGTTGTCGTTATTATTGTTATTATTAGTTACCATTATTATTATTTGTCATTGTTATTGTTGTTGGCTCTCGAGGTTATGCACGAGAAGGGACTGAGAGCCGTATTACCAAACATTTTGTCGCCTAAGTTCACCTATTTGACAAGGCTTTTCTAGGACTTTTGGGCATTTCCAGGGGTAGTTTTTTGACCTGATGGTAGTTTGACCCTTCTTCTGTACCATGAACCTAAAGAAACACTCATTTGACAAGGCTTTTCTAGGACTTTTGGGCATTTCCAGGGGTAGTTTTTTGACCTGGTGGTAGTTTGTCCCTTCTTCTGTACATGAACCTAAAGAAACATTCATTTGACAAGGCTTTCCTAGGACTTTTGGGCATTTCCAGGGGTAGTTTTTTGACCTGACGGTAGTTTGTCCCTTCTTCTGTACCATGAACCTAAGGAAACACTCATTAGAACCCAATTGCCTCCCTCTTTGACCTTTATAAATAGTTGATGTTAGAAGCGAAACTGTCTTATAACACCAACCTGAGGGTCTCCTGGGCCGCACCAAGGTCCAGTCGTCTGAAGGCTTGCTGGGTGACACAGTTCAGTCTGTTCATGCATGTGGTCAGGACGTCGAGGCCACCAAAAGCTTCCCGAAATTGACTTCACTATATCCCTTCCTCCTTCCCTTCTCCCTTCCCTTCCCTCCCTTCACTTCCTTTTCTATAGATTTTCCGCGCCCTCTGTTTTGTATATCTTTCTTAGTCTTGTTCTTTCTCCGTCTCTTGCTGGCACCGAAATTGACCTCTCTTTCGGCCACCTCTTTGGATTCTTTTTGTGAGCAGCGAGTAGCGGGCTTTTTTTTTACTATTATTGTTTCCTTTTTTTGTGCCCTTGAGCTGTCTCCTTTGTTGTAAAAAAAAAAAGTATTGGTGAGAAGTGAGTAAAGCGACGCGTCCCCGGGAGTATGTTCCCCATTAGTTAGTAGTTATTGTTATTCTTGCTGCTATAGTTTATGTAGTTGTTATTGTTGTTGTTGTTGTAGTAATGGTAATAGTAGTAATAATAACAGTAAATCAGCAGTAGTACTAAGAGTAGAAGTGTGTGTGTGTGTGTGTGTGTGTGTGTGTGTGTGCGTGTGAGTCAGTCAGTCATTTTCAAAGATCATTCGTATAAACATCACTATTTGTCTAATCGAGTTTCTTTTTTTTTTTTCTTTTTTCTCATTGAGTTTCTCCTTCGCACCTGTTCATCTTCTCATTCGCTCTTCCCTTTCATCTTTTTTTTTTTCATTCTCTTCAACTTTCATTTTTCTTGTATAATTAAACATCCGGTTCATGCAGGCGTCCCGTGTTACAATCTGCATGACGGGACGAACGCTTTCACTGATATATGTTAATTAATACTCTCTCTTGCTCGCTCGCTCGCTTGCTCTCTCATTTTTTCATTTTTATCATTTCTAACCATTTTCCTTCGAGTTTCCATCAAGTCAGTATTTTAATATTTCTACCAATTTCTCTTCTCTTTCAATATCTTTCGTATTTTTTTTTCAACATTTTCAACCATTTTCCTTCGAGTCTCCATCAAGTTAGTAATTTAATATTTCTACCAATTTCTCTTTTCTTTCAATATCTTTCCTATTTTATTTTTTATTTTTCAACATTTTCAACCATTTTCCTTCGAGTCTCCATCAAGTTAGTAGTTTAATATTTCTACCAATTTCTCTTTTCTTTCAATATCTTTCCTATTTTATTTTTTATTTATCAACATTTACAACCATTTTCCTTCGAGTTTCCATCAAGTTAGTAATTTAATATTTCTACCAATTTCTCTTTTCTTTCAATATCTTTCCTATTTTATTTTTTATTTTTCATCATTTTCAACCATTTTCCTTCGAGTTTCCATCAAGTTAGTAGTTTAATATTTCTACCAATTTCTCTTCTCTTTCAATATTTTTCGTTTATTTTTTTTTTCAACATTTTCAACCATTTTCCTTCGAGTTTCCATCAAGTTAGTAATTTAATATTTCTACCAATTTCTCTTCTCCTTCAATATCTTTCTTAATTTCTTTTATTTTCATCATTTCCAACCATTTTCCTTCGAGTTTCCATCAAGTTAGTAATTTAATATTTCTACCAATTTCTCTTCTCTTTCAATATCTTAAGTAATTTTATTTTTACTCTTCTAATCTTCTCTTTTACGACATGCCCCTTCCAGCCCTCCCTCCCTTCCGTCCCTTACTCCCTTCCTCACCTCAATCTCCCTTCTCCCTTTCATCCCTTTGTCCCTTTAAACTCTCTCATCCTCCCTTCCTTCCCTGCTCTACTCCATCCTTCTTCCTCGCCCTCCATTTCACTCTCCTTCCTTTCCTTCCTTCGTCTCCGTTTCTCCAATTCTCCTCCTCTTTCTTCTTCATTTCCTTCCACACTCAATCTTCTTCTCTCTCTTCTTCTCTTGAATTCTCTCACTCTCTCCTATTTCCTCTTTCGCTTTCCTCCTTCCCTTCTTTTTTCCTCCTTTCCCTCCTTCCCTCTCTCCATCTCTCCTTCTTTCTCAGTCTCGCTTTTAACCTTTTTTCTTTTGCTTATTTTCCTTCCTTCCTTCCTTCTCTCCCTTCATCCTTTCCTCCATCTCTCCATCTTTCTCTTTCTCCCTCCTCACCTCTTTCCTTTCCTTCCTTTCCCTCCCTTCCATTTCCTCCTTCCATCCATTCTTTCCTCCATCCCTCCATCTCTCTAACTTTCCCTCCATGCCTCCTTTACTTCCTTCCTTCTCTTCTCTCCCTTCTCTCCCTTCCCTCCATTCTCCCCTCTTCTCCTTCCATTCATTATCTCCTCTTTCCATCTCTTCATCTTTATTATTTTCCACTTCCTTTCTTCACTTTATTCCCTTCCTTTCCTTCCTTCCTTTCCTCATCTCCCTTTCTCACTCCATTCCCTCCATCCTTCTCTCCCTCTCTCCCTTCATATGGCAGGTGTGATAGGCTAGGGTATTACACCCTCCTTCCAGTTCCTCCTCTTGGCCCTCCCTTCCTCCCCTTCACTTCCTCCTAAGAGGAGAGAGAGATGGGCCTCGCCTCTGAGAAGGAAAGAGGGGGAGAGAGGAGAGGAGAGAGAGGAAAGGAGGGGAGGAATGAAAGAGAGGGAATAAAAAGGAGAGAGAGAGAGAGAGAGAGAGAGAGAGAGAGAGAGAGAGAGAGAGAGAGAGAGAGAGAGAGAGAGACCAAGAAAAAAAAGAAAATAAATAAAAAAACAAATACAAGTAAACACAAAACAAACAAGTGCAAAAAATAATAAAAATACGACAAAAAAAAACTTTAAAAAAAACTTGAAAGCGAAGGAATTTAAGGAAGGAAAGAAGGAAAAGATAAGGGATGAGATAGAGAGAAAGAGAAAGAGAGAGAGAGAGAGAGAGAGAAGAGATACAAAAGAAAGAAAGAAAGAAAGAAGAAGGAAAAAAGGAAGAAAAGAAGGAGATAGAAGAGAGAGAGAAGAAGAAGGAAGAGAGAGAGAGAGAGAGAGAGAGAGAGAGAGAGAGAGAGAGAGAGAGAGAGAGAGAGCAGGAGTGGACGTAGTTAATGTGGAGTGGCTCTGAGGCTGATCGCTAAAATATGTGACAATTGAAGTAACAGCGGCGTGAGGGGGGTGGAGGGGGAGGAGGGGAGGGGGAGGAGGGTGGAGGGGAGGGAGGAGGAGGGGGAGGGTGGTGTGGGGGGGGGGGGGGTGTGTGTGTGGGGGGGGGTGTGGTGGGGGGTGGTGGGGGAGTGTGGAGAGGTGGGAGAGTGTGTGGAGGTGGGAGGAGGGCCTGGAGGGTGGGGGGGGGTGGGTGGGGGGTCGTTTGGGGGAGTGTGTGTGGGGGGGAGGTGCCTGTAGGTTCGGGGAAGGAGAGGTATGGGTGTGTGGGGGAAGTGGGGAGGGGGGTTTTTTGAGGTGGGGGGGGGGGGGGGTGTCCTGAAGGTTCAGGGGGAGGAGGTGGGTGTGTAGAGGAGAGGTGATGGTAGTGGGTTGCAGGGGGAAGGGGGGCAGTCTATCTATCTATCTATCTATCTCATCTGGTACAAAACAATAACACTAATAGTATAAAATTAAGATAAGGTAGGAATATGCTTTTTCATCTCTTTTTCTTTACCTTTCTATCTATCTATCCATCCATCCATCTATCTCTATGTCTCTCTTTCTCATCTTATAGAAAAAAATTATGATAAAAATTATAGTAAAGTTAATAACAACAACAATAACATCAAAAAACTAACAAATCCACCACCACCACCATCACCACCACCATCACCACCACCACTACCACATCCTCCACCCCCCCACCCCACCCTGTACAAGCCGTAGGGAGTTACCCCTCAGCAACTATTCCAATCACAGGTACCAGCCCAGCAGCAGGCCTAACAAGCCGTGGGTTACCTGTCAGCCGCTTAATTCCAATCACAGGTAGGTCGATTTTTTTCTCCCCCCCCCCCTCTCGAGTCTTGGGTTCCCTGGTGGTGAGCCCCGGGAGGTAGTGCGTGAAAGGGGAAAGATGAGGGAGGGGAAGGGGACAAGGGAGTGGGGAGGCGGGGAGTGAGTGGTGAGGGGGGAGGAGGCAGGGAAGGGGACAGGGGTGGGATTGGGGGAGGAAGGGGGAGGGGGGAGGTGTTTGGTGGGGTGGTGTTGGATGGGGGATGGTGGGACAGACGTGTGTGGTTCAGGAAGGGAAGGAATGGAGGGGGAGATGATTGGGGTGGTGCTGGATGGGAAGGGATGGGATAGGAGATGACTGGAGGGGTTTAGGAAGGGAAGGAATGGAGGAGATGATTGGGGTGGTGCTGGATGGGAAGGGATGGGATAGGAGATGACTGGAGGGGTTCAGGAAGGAAAGGAATGGAGGAGATGATTGGGATGGTGTTGGATGGGAAGGGATGGGATAGGAGATGGAGATGACTGGGAGGGAGGAGGAAGGAAGGAATGGAGAAGGAAGATGGGGTGGGGAAGGATGGGAAGGATGGGGGAGGGACAGGAGTTATTCAGAGAGGAAGGAAGAGAGGAGAGGAAGGAGATGGGTGGGAAAAAAGATGGAGGGAAGGGACTGGAAGGGATGAGAGGGAAAGGGTATAGGGAAGGAAGGGATGGAATAAGGGGGGATAGGAGAAATATGATGGATGAAAATGGGGAGAAAGATGACTGGAGGGGTTTAAGAAAGGAAGAAGGAAGATGGAAGTGATGACAGGGTGGAAAAGGAAAAGGAGATGGGAAAGGGGAAGATGAGTGGGAGGGGGATGGGGGAGGAAGGAAGAAAAGAAGGAAGAAAAGAGGAAAGAAAGAAAAGGATGGAGAAAAGGAAAAGGAGGGTGGAGGAAGCAAGGATAGGATTGGATAAGATTGCGTATGATGGGATGGGATGGGATGGGAGGTGAAATATAATGAGAGGATACAGGAAGTTAGAGATAGGATGGGGAAGGAACTAGAAGGAAGGAAAGAAGGAAGGAAGGAAGGAAGGGAGAAAGGAAGGAAGGATCGAAGAGGAGATAGCCGGAATAAGGGATCGTGTTAAGGAAGGAAGGAAGGAAGGAAGGAAGAAAAAATAAAAAAAAGAAAGAAAGAAAGAACGAAAGAAAAAAAGAAAGAAAAAAAAAGAAAAGAAAAAAAAAGAAGAGAGAAAAGAAAAAAAGAAAAAAGAAAAGAAAGAAAAGGAAAAGAAAAGGGGAAGAAAGAAAGAAAGGGAAAAGAAAGAAAAAAAAGGAAGGAAAAAAGAAAAAAGAATGGAGAGAAAGAAAAGAAAAAAAAAAGAAGAAGGAAGAGGAAGGAAAGAAAGAAAGGAAGGAAGGAAAAAAAAAAGAAAAAGAAGAAATAGGATGGAATGGGATGTAAATGAAGAATGAAGGAAGCAAGGAAGGAGTGTAGAATCAGGTAGTAATGTGCCATGAAGTAGGATTGTGACGGCACATGGGATATATGAAAGGACCTCGTAGAAGGAGTGTTGGGGGGCAGAGCGAGGTGTCAGGGGGCTGCGAGGGTCTACATAAGCCACCACCACCCTCGAAGTAATCAGGTTCGCAGCGGGGACAACCGAGGCAGTGTTCGTAAAAGAGCCAAAACTATCACCCGCACCCACACCGAAAAATAAAATGGTGGCAGCGGTGGGATCAGGGTGAGGTTAACCCGGTAGCTGCGGGGGTCATGTTTCTTAGGTTAGGTTAAGTTAGGTTAGGTTAGGTTAAAGGCCCCTCTAAGCAAAATAATGAGGAAGAATCATCACTCACGCAAGCCATTTCATAATATATATCAACGCATATGTGATCAGTTTATGCATCATCTATTTTGGGGGGTTTATATCATGGCAGAAATTTGGCCCATCGCTGGTACACGGTAAAGCCACAAATTTGGCCCATCGCTGGTAAACGGTAAAGCCACAAATTTGGCCCGTCGCTGCTATACGGTAAAGCCACAAATTTGGCCCATCGCTGGTAAACGGTAAAGCCACAAATTTGGCCCGTCGCTGCTATACGGTAAAGCCACAAATTTGGCCCATCTCTGGTAAACGGTAAAGCCACAAATTCGGCTCGTCGCTGCTACCGGGTTAAGGCTAAGTCTGCATCACCACCCGACAACACCGATTCCAGCTAACCCAACTCGTTCAACACCTTCAGGACCCAATACCACCCACCACCCACACCACCAGCACCAAAACCAGCAGAAGAAAAGGTGTGTAGAGGGGAAGAGGTTAGTAGATGAGTACTAGGCAGATTTTCATAGGCGTTCAAGACCTTCAACACCACAACACCCACAAGGAGACGAAAGAGGGGGTCACGGGGCAATGGTGTGAGGTCTCCATCAACACCACAACACCACAACACCAACAGTAATCACACACCCAGCAGGATCAGTCGAGGTGGTTTTCGGAAAAGAGGCAAAAGTTTCACCCTTGGGAGGCCTAGGGGGCGCACCATCCCCGGGGGGCGACACTGACAGAGGGCCGGGGGCAGCGAGGCGCCCTGGGGGAGGAGAGGACCCCCTGGCTCGGCGATTTAGGTCTGACACGGAAAATTGTTGTCTCACTCCCATCAGACAAGCGGTTCCGTGTGTGTGTGTTCCCTAATCTGTCACCTGACGGGCCTTTCCTCCTTTACCCCTTCCTTCCCTATCCCCTGTCCCTTCCTCCTCTTCTCTACCCTTCCCTTTCCTTTCCTTTCATTTCTCTTCATTTACTTGTACTTTTCTTCCATACGCTTCCTTTTTCCTTCCCATCCTCTCCCTTCCCTTCTTTTTTTCCTTCCTCTTCATTCACCTGTATTTTTTTTCCATTCCCTTCCTTTCCCTTCTCTTTCCTTCCCTTCCTTTTCCCTCCCCTTTTTTCCTTCCCTTTCTTCCTCTTCCCTTCCCATCTCTTCCCTTTTCTTTTTTTCCTTCCTCTTCATTCACCTGTATTTTTTTTCCATTCCCTTCCTTTCCCTTCCCTTTCCTTCCCTTCCTTTTCCCTCCCCCTTTTTCCTTCCCTTTCTTCCTCTTCCCTTTTCTTTTTTTTCCTTTCTCTTCATTCACCTGTATTTTTTTTCCATTCCCTTCCTTTCCCTTCCCTTTCCTTCCCTTCCTTTTTCCTCCCCCGTTTTCCTTCCCTTTCTTAGTCCTTCCCTTTCTTCCTCTTCCCTTCCCATCTCTTCCCTTTTCTTTCCTTTCCTTTTTTTATTTTCTTGTACTTCCATTCGCTTCCTCTCCCTTCCCTTTTGCTTTCCTTCCCTTCCTTTCCTTTTCCCTCCCATTCTGTTGATTTTTTTCCTTTTCACTACTTTTCTTTAAATTTTCTCCCCCTTCCTTAGTTTCCCTTCCTTTTCCTTCCCTTTCCTTTCCCCGTTCTTTCACTGTACGTCACTTTCCCTTCCCTTCCTCTTCCCGTTCTTTTCCTTCCTCTTTATTTTCTTTTACGTCTCCTCCGTCTCTTCTCTTTCCTTCACGTCCCTTCACTCCTATTGCTAATCTTTTTTTCATTCCTCCCTTCCTTTCCTTTCCCTTCTCCTACCCGATTACTTTTCTTCTCCATCATTCCTCTTCATTTCCTTTTATTTCCCTTCTCTTCGATTCCTTCTCACTCCCTGCTCTTCTTTTTTTTTCTTCTTCCTCCTTTCTTACTTAATTTTTTTTTTTTTTTTTTACAAAAAAGCCGAATCCAATGAAAGATAAGTCAGTTTCGGGAGGAGAGGTGTCCTGATACCCTCCTCTTCATTTACTTGTACTTTTCTTAATCTTAGCTTCCCTTCCTTTGCCTACTCTTATAATTCTTCCTCTTTCTCCTCTTCCTCCTCCTCCTCCTCATCATCATCATCCTCTTTGCTCCTGTTTCTTTTCCTCTTTTCCTCATCTTAATACCAATTCACGTCCTCCTCCCATAACTGTCCTCCTCCTCCTCCTTCTCCTCCTCCTTCAGACACTAAAGGAAGAGAAAAATACGTGAGAAATTTTACTAAGATGGACGTAATGATGAAGCCGAGATTGAGTAGTAGTAGTAGTAGTAGTAGTAGTAGTAGTAGTAGTAGTAGTAGTAGTAGTAGTAGTAGTAGTAGTAGTAGTAGTAATAGTAGTAGCAGTGGTGATATTAGATTGTTGTTGTTGTTGTTGTTGTTGCTGTTGTTGTTGTTGTTGTTGTTGTTGTTGTGTTAGCAGTAGCAGTGGCGGCAGGAAGCGGCAGGCGTGACCGGCATCGCTCCTAACACTCCCAAAAGCGACGAGGGAGATGAAGGCAACTCGATTGGCATTCCTCTTCCACCTGACAGACACTCCCTTGCCTCCTTCCCTCCAGTCCTCCCTCCCCTAAGGATGAAGAGATAGAAAGAAGGATGGAAAGAAAGAAACAAAGAAAATACAAAGATGGGAAACTTAAAGAAAATTAGGAAAGGACTTTTATACTTTCTTTAATTCTTTCTTTCTTTACTTGTTCTTACTATCTTAATCTTTCCTTTTTTTTACTCTTTTTTTATTTAATTTCTCGACTTCTTTTATTCTTTTTCACATTCTGTATAAATTTTTCCTCTTTTTTTTATTTCTTTTACTTTCCCTGTTAACTATCTACTTCTCTCTACCTCATTACTTACCTTCCTTCCGTCTTTACTTTCCCTCTTTACTATCCTTTGTTTCGGGTTTACTGACTAACACACCCATTTGGCAACATAAAACCCTTTGGCCCCTTCCCCCCATCCACCCCCACCCCCCAAAATATATATAAGGACCCAGCTCAAACCCATAAATGCATCCCTTAATTAGCGCCTTTTGCATTCCTTTCCCTATAACTTCGCGCCCATATAAGCGGCGGTGGGCAGCGTAAGGGATTCAACACCATTAGAAAAGGGTTCCAACACCATCATTTGGGATTCAGCGCCGTCAACAACAAGGGTTTCAGCGCTGTATAATTTAGGCTTCTTCAACACGGCGGATTCCGGTTTCAGTTGATGTGCTCGTAAACACACACACACACACACACACACACACACACACACACACACACACACACACACGCAGAGAACACCAAGGAAGTTATAGAATCCAGTAGTGTGTGTGTGTGTGTGTGTGTGTACGCTAACATAAGACAGAAAAAGGAGAAGAGAGAGAAAGAAAATGGTGTTAGAGAAAGAGAATGAAAACGAAGAAAGGGAGAAGTAGGGGAAAGAGGAAGAAGAGGAAGAGGAGGAAGAAGGTGACGAAAGATAGACGAATAGAATAGAAGAAAGAAGAGATTATTAAAAAAAGAAGAGCGAAGAAAAGAGAGGAAAGAAAACGAGGAAGAAAAGTAGGAGGAGAAAGAAGAAGAGAAGATGGATGAGAAGGAACAGAAGATGATTATATGAAAATTTTAAGTTAAGAAAAAGAAAAAAAAAGAATGGAAGGAGGAGAAGGAATAGGAGGAACAGGAGAGGGAGAAAGAAAAGGAAATAAAAAAGAGCTGAAAAACTAGAAGAAAGAAAAGAAGGAGAAAAAAGAACAAAAGAAGATTATATATAAGGAAAAAAAAAGAAGAGAAGAAATCGGAAGAACAGGAGAAGAAAGAGAGAAAGAGAATGAGGAGAAGAGGAAGAAGAAGAAGAAAAAGAAGAAGAAGAAGGAGGGGAGTGGATAGGACTTGTAGGACTCTCTAAGGAACAAAAGCCCTGAAGGAAGGAACTCAAGTCAAGAGGAAAGCCCGGAGGAGGAGGAGGAGGAAGAAGAGGAAGAAGAGGAGGAGGAGGAGGAGGAGGACTTGAAATTCTAACGAGGACCAACACTGAATAATAATGTTTTTGGGGGCAGAACGTGCTAAGCCAGGCCTGTACATAGGTTCGAATCCCCCTTCCGTGGGTATGGGTGTTTGGACTCTATAAGGGAAGGGGTGATGGGGTGTTCTGGGGTGATGGGGGGAAGTAAGGTCCTCGCGAAGCACTCAGACTCGCAAACACTTCAGAAGGAGGAGGAGGAGGAGGAGGAGGAGGTGATGGTGGTGATGGTGGTGATGGTGGTGATGGGAGAGGTAGAGAAATTGGGTTCACTACGTAGCATCTTCCTCCTCCTTCCTCTTCCTTTCCTCCCTTTCTCCCTTTTTCTTCCTCTTCCCTCCATGTTCCTTTCCTCCCTTTCTCTCCTCTGTCTTCCTCCCTTTCTCCCTTTTTCTTCCTCTTCTCTCCATGTTCCTTTCCTCCCTTTCTCTCCTCTGTCTTCCTCCCTTTATCCCTTTTTCCTCCTCTTCCCTCCATGTTCCTTTCCTCCCTTTCTCTCCTCTGTCTTCCTCCCTTTCTCCCTTTTTCTTCCTCTTCTCTCCATGTTCCTTTCCTCCCTTTCTCTCCTCTGTCTTCCTCCCTTTCTCCCTTTTTCTTCCTCTTCTCTCCATGTTCCTTTCCTCCCTTTCTCTCCTCTTCCTTTCCTCCCTTTCTCCCTTTTTCTTCCTCTTCCCTCCATGTTCCTTTCCTCCCTTTCTCTCCTCTGTCTTCCTCCCTTTATCCCTTTTTCCTCCTCTTCTCTCCATCTTCCTTTCCTCCCTTTCTATCTTCTCCCACCTTCGTCTTCTCTGCTTTCTTCCTTCATCCTCTTTTTTCCTCTTCCCTTCCTTTTCTTCTCCTTCCTCCTTTCCCTTCCTCTTTTTTTTCCTCTCCTCCTCCTCTTCATCTTCTAATTCCATCTTCCTTAATGTACTCTCTCCTTCTCTTCCGTCCTTTCTTTGCTCTTCTCTTCCTCTCTTTCTCCTTCCTCCTTTCTTTCTCTTCCTCTTCTTCCTTTTCCACCTCCTTCTTACCTTTTCTCTTTCCTCTTCTCTCCTCCTCTTCCTCTTCCTTCCTCTCCCTTCTTTTCTTTCCCTTTTCTCTTTGCCTTCTTCCACCATTTCTGAGGATATTTTTACCTGTGAGTTATTTTTCACATCTGTTCTCACCTAATTCCTCCCTCTCTCATTTCCCTCTCTCCCTCTCTCACCCATTCCTCCCCTCCCTCCCTCACCCATGCCTCCCCTTCCTCCCTCACTCACTCACTCACACACTCACTCACTCACTCACTCACTCACCCTCCGGTCCAGTCTAGCAAGCAGGGACATATTTGTATACCCTTCCCATGGTCCAAAGTCACGGCCGGTTGGTTCCAGTACACAAACTTTCGACTCTCCTTCCCTTCCTTCCTTCCCCCCCCCCTCTCTCCCTTTTCTCCCCTTCCCACAATCTCCCTCCCCCTTCCTCCCTTTCCTTCTTCCCCTTCCCTTTCAAGCCAGGTAGCGTGTCAACGTGGTGGTGATGTGCCCCCCTCACTACCCTCACCATCACCATCACCACCATCATCACCACCACCGTCAAATTCTCCCATATCTCATTTCTTCATTTTTATCTTAGTTTCCCCTTTCTCTTTCTCTTTCGCTTACTCTTCTTGTATATACTTGGAACTCACCTTACAAATTAACTTTCTTTCTCTCATTTTCTTACTTTCTTTTCACACACACACACACACACACACACACACACACACACACACACACACACACACACACACACACACACACACACACACACACACACACACATTCTTCCTGTTCTCTGTGATTTCTTCGTTTTCTCTTGCTTTCTCTCTCTCTCCTTTCTCCTCCTCCTTCTCCTCCTCTCATACTTTCTCTCACGATTCGTCTTCCGTTTTCTTCTTCTTCTTCCTCTTCCTTATCATCATCTCTGCTCCTATTCTGCATCTTCTCTCTTCCTTTTCAATACCCTTATTATTTCTTCTCCTCTTTCCTTCCCTTCCTTCCTTCACTCCTTATCCCTATACTCACTGTTACCCTTCCTTCCCTTCCTTCCCATACACACTCCTCCCTTCTTTCCCATCCCTCCTTTCTTCCCCTTCCCTTCCATTTCCTTCCCTCTCTTTGATCACCTTTCTTCTCCTCTCCCTCTCATTCTCCTCCCTTTTCCCCTTCTTTTCTCTCCCTACTCTTCCTTTTCCCCTCCTCCTTACCCTTTCTCTTTCCTCTCCACCTTCTCTTCCTTCCTCCTCTTCCACTTCCTTCCACTTCATTTCTATTCATCTCCCTTTACCTTCTTCCATCGTCTGCCATCTTCATCACCATCATCACCATCACCACCCCCACATCATCATCACCCACCCATCCATTTCTTTCCCTTCCCTTACCTTCATTTTCCTTCCCATCCATACCCTTCCGTTCCCTTCCCTTCATTTTCCTTCCCTTCCATACCCTTCCCTTTCCTTCCCATCCCATCCCATCAAATCCCATCCCATCCCATCCCCTTTCCTTCCCTTCCCTTTCTCTCCCATCCCTTCCCTTCCCTTCCCTTCATTTTCCTTCCATTCCATACCCTTCCCTTCCCTTCCCTCTTTTTCTCTCCCATCCCTCTTTCTCCCCTACCCTTCCTTTCCCTTCCTTCCCTCTCCCCTCCTTCCTTCCTTCCCATTCCTTCCTTCATTGTCCTTCTTCATACCCAAAACCTCCCCCATTTCCCTCCTCCTCCTCCCCATCCACACTGCCCCCTCCTCCCCTTCTCTCCCTTCCTCTCCCCCCACAACCCCTCCCCCGCACATCCTGCATCTCTCTTAGTATTCCGCTGCAAGACTGTCCCATCTGTTCGTGACCTTTGACCTCCGGAAAGCTGCTGTTGGTAGTGGTGGTGGTGGTGGTTGTGGTGGTGGTGGTGGTGGTGGTGGTGGTGGTGGTGATGGTGGTGATGTCCCTTCGCTTCTGCCTTGACCTCTGAGCGTGGACAGTGACCTTCCTCCTCCTCCTCCTCCTCCTCCTCCTCCTGCCAGTTAATTTTCTTATGGTTTTCTCCTTTTCTTTCTTTCCCTTCCTATTTCTTTTTTTTTCATCTCCTTTTCCCTTCCCTATTTATCTTCTACCTTTTCCCTTCCTCTTCCTTTCCCTTCCCTTCCATTTCTTTTATTTCCTTTCTTTCCCTTCCCCTTCCCTTTTCTTTCTTTCTCCTTTCCCTTCCATTTCTTTCCTCTCCATTTATTTTCTTTCCCTTTCCTTCCCTTCCCCTTCCCTTTTCTTTCCTTCTCCTTTCCTTGCCTTTCATTCTCCGCAATTCCATTTCTTTTCCTACCCTTTCTTACCCATATCTACCCCTCCCTTCCATTTCTTTTCCTTCCCTTTCCTTCCCTTCCTCTAATCTTCTCTCCCCTTCCTTACCCCAAACCTACTCTCCCCTTCATTTACCCCAGCTCATGCTCGTCCTCCCTGACATTGCCTACCCATCTCCCTACCCATCACTTACCCATCACCAATACCCATCATCTACCCATCATCCCTACCCATCACCCTAAGTCTACCTCACCCCTACCCATCACCTACCCATCACCCCAAATCCACCTTACCCCTACCCATCAACAGCCCATCACCCCTTACCCCTTCCCTTCCCCTCCCTTACCTTCTCCCTTCCTCCCTACTTCACCTGTCCCTTCTTACCTTTCCCTACCTTCCCCCTCCCTCTCTTCTCCTCCCCTCACCTCCCCCACTCCCCCCCTTACCTGTGGTCACGTTCGGCACACCTGCAGAGGGACCATTAAGGGCCGGACCTACCCCCCCCCCTGCCCCCCCCTCCCTGCACCCCCCCCCTCCTTCCACCCCTCACCTTACCTTACCTGTGTGTGTGTGTGTGTGTGTGTGTGTGTGTGTGTGTGTGTGTGTGTGTGTGTGTGTGTGTGTGTGTGTCCTGTTTCTGTGCTCTCTCTCTCTCTCTCTCTCTCTCTCTCTCTCTCTCTCTCTCTCTCTCTCTCTCTCTCTCTCTCTCTCTCTCTCTCTCTCTCTCTCTCTCTCTCTCTCTCTCTCTCTCTCTCTCTCTCTCTCTCTCTCTCTCTCTCTCTCTCTCTCTCTCTCTCTCTCTCTCGTCTTTGTTTCATCCAATAATTACTTTCTTAACTGTTCTTCCTTCTCCTCTTCCTCCTCCTCCTCCTCCTCCTCTCCTTCCCTCCATCATCATTTTCTCTCTCCCTCTTTGCTATTTGATCTTTCCTCCCCCTTCATCATCTCTCATTTTTCCTCCTCCTCTCTCTCCTCTTTTTCTCTCTCTCACTCTCTCTCTCTCTTTTAAACTGTTTTTTATTGCATCATCCTCTTCCTCTCTCTCTCTCTCTCTCTCTCTCTCTCTCTCTCTCTCTCTCTCTCTCTCTCTCTCTCTCTCTCTCTCTCTCTCTCTCTCTCTCTCTCTCTCTCTCTCTCTCTCTCTCTCTCTCTCTCTCTCTCTCTCTCTCCCATAATTTGCTTGGATTTTAATTTTCTTTCTCCCTCATTTTCTCTTTTTCTTTTTCGTCTTCTTATTCCATTTCTTTTTTTCGCTCTATCCAATTATGTATTATTTTGCCCTTATTTAGTTTTGTATTTCTCCTTCTCCTTCTTTCTCCTTTCTCTCCTCTTCCTCCTCGTTTACCTTAATTCTTCTTCTTTTTCTCCTTATAATTTGTTTTCTTACTGTCCTTCATGTTTTCTTCTTCTCGTCCTTGTTGTTGTTCTTTTTGTTTTTTCTTGTTCTTGATCCTGTTCTTCTTTTCTCTTCTTCTTCATCATCTTCTTCTTCTTCTTGTTCTTGTTCTTCTTCTTCTTCTTGTTCTTCTTTTTCTTATTTTCCTGCTTTTTCTTCTTTTTTTTCTTTTTCTTCTTCTTCTTCTTCTTCTTCTTTTTCTTCTTCTTTTTCTTCTTCTTCTTCTTCTTCTTCTTCTTCTTCTTCTTCTTCTTCTCCTCTTTATTTCTTCTTCTTCTTCTTAACAGGAAAAGGTGTCAGGTAAGGGAGACTCACCTGTCCTCACCTTTCACCTCTTCCTCCTCCTCCTCCTGCTCCTCCTCCTCCTCCTCCTCTTCCTCGTAACCTCTGATCTTGCATCCTCTCCCTTTCATGCAATCTTTTTTTTTTTTTTTACTTTCAATTTTCTTTTTCCCTCTCCCTCTCTTTAACTTCTTCGACCTCTTTCCTCTTATCTCTTCTCTCCCTCTCTCCCTCTTGCTTCTTCACACTCTCTCTCTCTCTCTCTCTCTCTCTCTCTCTCTCTCTCTCTCTCTCTCTCTCTCTCTCTCTCTCTCTCTCTCTCTCTCTCTCTCTCTCTCTCTCTCTCTCTCTCTCTCTCTCTCTCTCTCTCTCTCTCTCTCTCTCTCTCTCTCTCTCTCTCTCTCTCTCTCTCTCTCTCTTCTCTTTCAGCATCTCTTTCTCTTTCCTTCTGTTCTATATCCCTTTCTTTCTTTCCCTCACTCCCTCCTTCCTTCCTTCACCTCCTCCTCCCCCTCTTTCCTTCTGTTCTATCGTCCTTTCTTTCCTTCCTTCCTTCCTTCTCTTTCTTTCCCTTCCTCCTACCTTCCTTCCTTCCTTCTCTTTCTTTCCCTTCCTCCCCCTTCCCTTCCTTCCTTCATCCTCTTTCGCTTTCTTGGAATTTCCCTCTCTTCCCCTCTTCACTTTCTCCCCTTCTACCTCTCCCCTTCATCTTCTCCCCTTCACCCTCTCTACGATCCCCCTTCTCAGCCCCTTTCAACTCCCCTTCAACCTCCCTTCATTCCCCTTTTTCATTCCCCTCTATCACCCCTTCTTTTTTCCCCCCTTTCAAATTCCCTTTTCCTCCCCTTTCAATCCCTCCTCAGCCTGTCCCTTTAGTCTCCCCCTTCACTTCCCCCTTCACCCCCCCCTCACCCCCCTTCAAGCACCATCAAACTCCCCTCAATCTTCACCGTCCCAAGAATCCTCCCTCTCAGCACCCTTTCAAATCCCTATCCGCCCTCCCCCTTCTGTTCCCTTCCTCCCCTCCCCCTCCCCCTCCCCCCCTCCCCCTTCGGTCCTGGGATTCTGTTGTTTGCCTGTTTCATATCCAAATTAACTCGTCTTTTCGTCAACAGTTGTTCCGTTTCGCCTCCTGAACACGGCACACACACACACACACACACACACACACACACACACACACACACACACACACACACACACACACACACACACACACACACACACACACACACACACACACACACCACACACACACACACACACACACACCCACACACACACACACACACACACACACACACACACACACACACACGCATTCCTTTCACGTTTCTTTTACTACTACTTCGAGATGCTACACACACACACACACACACACACACACACACACACACACACATTCTTTGGTCTTTACTTTTTCCTATCCCCTCCCCCCCCTCATCCACTCCCTGGAAAGGAAAGGTAGGAGGAAGAGGAAGAGGAGGAGGAGGGGGAAAGGAGAGAAAAGGAAAGGAAAGGAAGGGAATGGGAGATGAAACAAAGAAACAGGAAAGTAAAGGAAAGGAAAGGAAGGGAAGGGAAGGGAAGGGAAGAGGAGAGGAAAGATAGGAGAAAGAGGAAGAGGAGGAGGAGGGGGAAAGGAAAGGAACGGAAGGGAAGGGAAGAGGAAAGGAAAGGCAGGAGGAAGAGGAAGAGGAGGGGGAGGGGGAAAGGAAAGGAAAGGAAAGGAAAGGAAAGGAAAGGAAAGGAAAGGAAAGGAAGGGGAAAGAAAAGATAGGAGGAAGAGGAGAAGGAAAGGAAAGAAACGGAAGGGAAGGGAAAAAGAAATCGACCCTTTTTATTGACACATCTCACCGTCTCCTGTTCCTTGAGTCCTCTGTTCGAACCCGCCTCCCTCCTGTTGTCTGCCCTTATTCGCCCTCTGTTTGCCCCCGTACCCTCTCGCCTTTCTCTGCCTTTTACGTGGAGTGGGTATTTCCTTCTCGGTCCACTCCTCCTCCTCCTCCTCCTCCTCTTTCTCCTCTTCATCTTGCTTCTCATCCTCCTCCTCCTCCTCCTCCTCTTCAGTTTAATCCTCCTCTTCCTCCTTGTTCTTCTCGTCCTACTCCTCCTCCTCCTCTCTCGTAACTTCATCATCCTCTTTATCCTCTTCTGATTCTGCTACTGGTGGTTCTGCTTCGATTTCTTCTTCTTCTTCTTCTTCTTCTTCTTCTTCTTCTTCTTCTTCTTCTTTTCTCTCCTCCTCCTCCTCTTCCTCCTCCTCGTCCATTCTCTTAAGTTCTTCATCATCGTCCTCTTCTTCTACTGTTTCTTCTTCTTCTTCTTCTTCTTCTTCACCTTCTTCTTCTTCTTCTTCTTCTTCTTCCACTCTTCTCTCCTCCTCCTCCTCCTCCTCCTCGTCCATTCTCTTAAGTTCTTCATCATCGTCCACTTCTTCTACTGTCGACTTCTTCTTCTTCTTCTTTTTCTTCTTCTTTTCTCTCCTCCTCCTCCTCCTCCTCCTCCTCGTAAGCCTCGTCCTTGTTTGCTTCCGAAAGTCAACAAAGACGTGTCTGTCCTCTGTTTTTCTCTCGCCCTTCCAGGAGGAGGAGGAGGAGGAAGGGAACGACAGATGTGAATGAGATTATTAAATGTGAGAAAAATAAGAAGAGATAGAAGGGGAGGAGGAGAAAGAGAAAGAGGAAATAGAATAAAGAATAACAAGAAGAAAAAAACTAGAAGAAAAGGAAAACAAGAAATAGAAAAAGAAGGAAGAGAAAGAAAAAAAAGAAGGGAAAAAAAAAGTTAAAACCGATAAAAAGACACAAAAAAAAGAAATAAAAGAACATACAAAAAGGAGGAAAAAAACGAATTACTGAAATAAGACAAAAAAAAAGAGGAAAAGGAAAAAAAGATCAAATAAAAAAAACATCAGGAATAGAAAACAATAAAAAAAATCAGATACCAACTCACCATATAGCGTCGACACACACACACACACACACACACACACACACACACACAAGGGATTTTAGGCTTAGCTTCCACAAACACAAATTCCTATTGTTTTTTTTCTTTTTTTCTTTTTTTTCTTTTTTGTCTTGTCACCATTGTTTTGGGGTGAGTCTGGCGTTACCCTTTCTCTCTCTCTCTCTCTCTCTCTCTCTCTCTCTCTCTCTCTCTCTCTCTCTCTCTCTCTCTCTCTCTCTCTCTCTCTCTCTCTCTCTCTCTCTCTCTCTCTCTCTCTCTCTCTCTCTCTCTCTCTCTCTCTCTCTCTCTCTCTCTCTCTCCCCCCCGTCTTCTCGTGACTTGGCAAAAAAAGAAAAGGAAAAGGAAAAGGAAGGAAAAAAAGAAAAATAGGAATAATTCTCAGAAGATGTGAAAGGAATTGGTTTTTTTTCTTTTCTTTTTTTCTTTTTGTTTTAGAATGCTGAAGTTAATTTATTTTTTGTTTATTTATTTCTCTGTTTATTTATCTAAGTATTTATTTATTTATTTATCTATTTTAGTTTTCTGTTTTTCTTTTAATTTTTTTTTTGCCCATATATATATTTTTATCTATCGTCCTTTTTATCTATTTCTATCGTCATCTATATTTATCTACTTCCCTATTTTATTCGTTCATTGAATTTTCTCTTCCTCTCTTTATTTATTTCTCATTCTCCTATTTTTCATTTTTTCTATATTCTAATTGTTTTTTTTAATTCATTTTTACTCATTCATTCACCCACTTCAATATCCTCCTTTCCCCTTCCCTTCCCTACTCCCCTTTCCACCCTTTCCCCTTACCTATCCCACTCCCTTTTCCCCGTTTCCCCTTGTCTTCCCCCCCCCCTCTGTCTCACTCCCCTTCTCCCCTTTATCCTTCCCTTCCCTGCTCCCCTTTCCTCCCTTTCCCCTTGCCTATCCCACTCCCTTTTCCCCGTTTCCCCTTGTCTTCCCCATCCCTCTTACCCCCCCCCCCCTCTGTCTCACTCCCCTTCTCCCCTTTATCCTTTCCTCCCTTTCCCCTTACCTATCCTACTCCCTTTTCCCCGTTTCTCCTTGTCTTCCCCACCCCTCTTACCCCCCCCCTCTTTCTCACCCCCCTTCTCCCCTTTACCCTTCCCTTTCCTCCCCTCCCCTCCTCGCCCCTTTCCCCTTCTCTCTCCTACCCGCCTACAAGCAACTCAACTGAAGGCTTTGATTCGTGTATAATATTTACCCATCAACACTATTTACCTTTCA
>NC_066559.1:9559200-9569200 GCF_024679095.1 Eriocheir sinensis
TTTCTTCTTCTTTATTCCTGCCTCCTCGTTCTCCCCTCTTCGTCTTCTTTCTTCCTCCTCCTCCTTCTCCTTCTCCTCCTCCTCTTCTTCTTCTTCTGCATCCTTAGCATACCTCTACTCTCTCCATCATGCATCTTCACATTCTTGCCCTTCTCCTCCTTCTCTTCCTCCTCCTCCTCCTCCTCCTCCTCTTCCTCCTCCTCCTCCTCCTCCTCCTCCTCCTCCTCCTCTCGTCGCCATGGAAACGTGTCTCTGACCTTACCGGTTCTTCAATGACACACACACACACACACACACACACACACACACACACACACACACGTCCCTCTCCTTCCCCCCCACACACCTCCCTCCTCCACCTTCCCTTCACCCCACAACACACACACACACACACACACACCGTATAAGGACGGATCACGGCTCTCGAACCTGACTTGCGCATTTCCTTTTGGGGATGTGAACTCAGCGGGGAGGAGGAGGAGGAGGAGGAGGAGAACTAGGAGGAGGACTAGGAGGAGGAGGACTAGGAGGAGGAGGAGGAGGAGGCGGCGGCTTGGGGGTGGAGAGAAAGCATCGGGAGAGAAGAAGGATGCAAACTAATGGTGGAAGAAGAGGAGGAGGAGGTTACAAAAGGTGGATGAACGAAGGGAGGTGAAGATGGAGGGAGGAGAGAGAGAGAGAGAGAGAGAGAATTGATATATGAAGAGGAGAAGGAGGAGGAGGAGGAGGAGGAGGAGGAAAAGATACAGGATAGGAGAAACTGTAGAGAAAAATCCTCCTCCTCCACCAACGATTGCTCAGCAAACTACTGGCGCACGGTATCTCGGGTAACATTCACAATTGGCTTGCGGACTGGCTCTCTGAGCGGAAACAGAGAGTAGTTCTAAACGGTGTTACATCTAACTGGCTCGATGTCAAAAGCGGCGTACCTCAAGGATCAGTGCTTGGCCCCATGCTCTTCTTAATTTATGTTAATGATATCGATGATGGGCTCACTTGCAAAGTATCAAAATTTGCTGATGACACAAAAATTGCTAGTAAAGTAACTGCGACACTCGACGAAGAAGCTTTACAATCAGATATAGATCGACTTGCACGTTGGGCCAATCAATGGCAAATGAAATTTAACGTTGACAAATGTAAAGTGTTGCACATCGGAAAAAATAACAATCGCGTTCGGTACGTAATGAATGGCCAACAACTTTCTGCAGTAAGTAAAGAAAAGGATCTTGGAATCACTATATCAAGCGATTTAAAGCCCGGTCAGCATTGTTCAGAGGTAGTTAAAACTGCAAACAAATTGGTTGGCTTCATCGGACGAGTCTTTAATAGTAAATCGGAAAAAGTAATATTAAAACTGTATAATTCGTTGGTTCGACCCCGTCTAGAGTACTGTGTACAGTTTTGGTCTCCCTACTACAGAAAAGACATAGAAAAGTTGGAACACTGCAACGAAAAGTAACAAAGATGATTCCTAGGTTGAGAAATTTGTCATATGAACAAAGGCTTAAAGAAGTAAATTTATTCAGCCTATCAAAACGAAGAGTGCGAGGCGATCTAATAGAAGTGTTTAAAATGTTTAAAGGATTCAGTGATATTAATGCGGAAGATTACTTTACAATTGATCGATCAAATAGAACAAGAAGAAATCATAATTTGAAGATAAGTGGTAAAAGATTCTCGTCGCACGAAGCTGAACACTTCTTCTTCAATCGAGTTGTTAGTGTTTGGAACTCTCTACCCTGTGATGTCGTTGATAGTACAACAGTTACGGCCTTCAAGAATAGATTAGACAAGTGTTTTGAATCCAACCAGCAACTAAGATATTACTCATTGTCGTAATAACGTTAAGTTCTTTCGAATACCGGTGTCCTTGTCCGCTTTTATCGCCCGGTTAGTGGTAGCAGTAATGGTAGTTCTTTCCTCTTTCCTACATAAATTCCATGCAGTTTTTCCATGCTGCATGGTTCTTTTTCCTTTCCTGCCAGCTTTGGCTGGAGGGATGGGGGGGTGCGGAGGAGCCTTCTCCTTTGCTGTCCTTCATCTTCCACCTTTGATTAGATAGTTAGTGTAGCTTGTCACAAACAACCTCGTAAGGATCAGCAGGTCTGCTGTTGTTTGTTCTTCCTTTGTGTTCCTCCTTCTCCTCCTCCTCGGCTTAATCCTCCTCCCTTTCCTCACCATAGTAATCTCAGCTCTCGCATTCCTCGCCTTTCTTCTGTTCTCACCTACGCCGCTACCTGGCTGCGTTAATGCTGTTCCCGCGTCACCTGTCCTGTGTTATCCCCTTCATCTCCTACCTCTTCATCTTCCTCCTCTTCCTCTTCCTTCGTCGTCTTTCTGTTCTTCTTCTTCTTCTGCTATCTTACGCCTCTTCTTCTTTTTTCGTCTTTCTCTTCTTCTTTGTCTTCCATCTTACGCTTCTTCTTCCTGTCTTTTATTTAACGTTTCTTCCTTTTTCTTCTTTTTGTTCTTCTTCTTCTTCTTCCTCTTCGTTTTCTTTCTTATTTTTCTCTGTTTCCCTGTTTTTCGCTTTTATTTTCTATTTCTTTCAGTTTCTCCTCTTTATCTTCCTTTTCCATCTTCTCATATCTATCCTCTTCTTCATCTCTTACCTCTTCTTTTTTTCCTTCTTCTTCCTTTTCCTTCTTCATCTTTTCCCCACTCTTCATTTTCGTAATCATCCTTTTTGCCCATTTGCTGTTTTCCTTTCTTACCAAGTTTCCCTCTTCCACCGCCTCTTCTTTTTTTTCTTTTTCTCCTTCCACCTCTTCATCTTATTTCACTTTTCATTTTCCACATTTTGTTCTGTTTGTTAGTCTGTGTGTGTGTGTGTGTGTGTGTGTGTGTGTGTGTGTGTGTGTGTGTGTGTGTGTGTGTGTTTGGGACGCAGTGCCTCTGACCCTTACGCAGGCGGGCATGAGAGAGAGAGAGAGAGAGAGAGAGAGAGAGAGAGAGAGAGAGAGATATGGATCAATGCGACGGAAATGAGCACCGCGGCCACGCGCAGCCTTAGCGTATGCCCCAAAATTTACCTTTAATCACTATAGTTTCGAACTCTAACTGAGGCTTCACCACCACTCCATCTCCTCCGAGTGAATGAACCGCTTCGAACACGTATCTTTGAGTGGGTTCGAAGCTGTGAGTCACCCACCGAACCACCGAACCACTAAGCCAGGACCAGTCTTCTCTCCACGCCTCGGCGGGGGTGGAGGTGTCGGTGGGCGTCGTGGAGTGGACTGACACCTTTATAGGGCGCACCTGTGTATCATGTGTTGGTGTGGGAGGCTGGCGATGAGATTGACGCCTGTGTCCACCTTACCTGTGTGTCCTGATCCTCGGGACTGTGTTGGTGGAGCTGGAGAACGGACAGGTGGAACTTGTTCTTTACGTTCGGCCTGTAGCACCGGTAGGCTATCTTGATGGGGCCTGCTGGTCGGCCCCAACCCGTTCGTGGTGCAGGCAAGTGTTTATAGTGGCGCCATCTTGTTTGGCTCATGCTGTCCCCCGGAACTCATCTTTGCTCCACTGTAGACATTTTCGCTAGAGTCTGGGTTGACAGGTGGTCTTATGGACACCAAGTGGGTAGTTTTAAGCCACTCGGCGATGACTGAAAATTGTCAGCTTGTGGTGGCGGGCGGGACGCGAACCCGACGCCTTGAGAAGAGAGAAGACTGTCAAGGAGAAATAAGTAAGAAATAAGCAAGAAATAAGTAAGAAATAAGCAAGAAGAAATAAATAAGAAGAAATAAGTAAGTTAAAAAAGTAATCGTTGTTCCTATCTCCCCAGTCCTTCTCTTCTTATCCTCCTCTAAAGCTTCCTCCTCCTCCTCCTCCTCCTTATCTTATTCCATTTCAGGTTTCACATCTTCCTCGTTTAACCATTTTCATCTTCATACACGATATCTTTATCATTTTCCTCTCTCGTTTCCTTTCCCCAACCTCTTCACTTTCACCTCTTCACCTTCCACCTTTTTATCTTCCTCCCTTCTTCATCTACCTCATCCTTCCACCTCTTCTCCTCCAGCTATCTTTCCTCCTCCTCCTCCTCCTCCTCCTCCTTCTCCCCCGTCTCCTCCTCGTTTGATAAGTGAGTCACGTGCATATCTAGTTACTCAACCTTAAGAATTTGCTACGTCTAAACTCTCTATCTTGCACTTCAGCGGATCTCAGTGTCATGTTATAGAGAATCGAGTTTTGTTAAAGGGGATCAAATACCTTTTATTAACATGGAGACGTACTTACTATTATTCAGTATAGAAATGGGTTTTAGGACACGGCCATTGATTGTGTTGTCTTATATGGTAACACTTAGGCAATGTATATAGAGCATTTCCTTGTGGTTGAAGTAGAAGGACAGTTTGTGGGTTAGTGTTTGTGAAGTGAGTGGTGATTGTGTTAGTGTTTATTAGTGAAATCAGGAATACCAGTCACCTCGTCCTCCCCCCCCCTCCCCCACACTCACACACCATACCTTTCTCCCCATCCCTCCTTCCCCCACCTCTCTCTTCTACCCCTTCCCTCTTCCTCCCCCCTACCACCATTCATCTCTCCCCTTCCCTCCTTCCCTACCTCTCTCCCCTTCCCCTTCCCTCTTTCTCCCCTCCCACCATACCTCTCTCTCTCTCTCCCCTTCCCTCCTTCCCCCACCTCTCTCCTCTTCCCCCTCCCTCATTTTCCCTCCTTACCACCATTCATCTCTCCCCTTCCCTCCTTCCCTACCTCTCTCCCCGTCCCCTTCCCTCTTTCTCCCCTCCCACCAGACCTCTCTCTCTCTCCCCTTCCCTCCTTCCCCCACCTCTCTCTTCTACCCCTTCCCTCTTCCTCCCCCCTACTACCATTCATCTCTCTCTCCCCTTCCCTCCTTCCCCCACCTCTCTCCCCTTCCCCTTCCCTCATCCTCCCCCCTACTACCATTCATCTCTCTCTCCCCTTCCCTCCTTCCCCCACCTCTCTCTCCTTCCCCTTCCCTCATCCTCCCCCCTACCATTCATCACTCCCCTTCCCTCCTTCCCCACCTCTCTCTCCCTTCCTCATCCTCCCCAACATACCTCTTTCCCCCCTCCTTCACCCCCATTCGTCTCTCTCTCCCTCCTCTTTCCTCCCTCGCTCCCCCCAACCAATCACTCCTTCCTCCTTCCTCCCACCACCAGTCTCTCTCTCTCTCTCTCTCTCTCTCTCTCTCTCTCTCTCTCTCTCTCTCTCTCTCTCTCTCTCTCTCTCTCTCTCTCTCTCTCTCTCTCTCTCTCTCTCTCTCTCTCTCTCTCGTTTGCCAGCCGTGACATTCTTCTCCTTATGTGCACAATACCTCCTTTTGTTCCGGGAGGAGGAGGTAATGATGGGGATGCTGCTGGAGAAGGAGGAGCAGGTTCTTTACTTTTCTACCTCCTCCTCCTCCTTAGTAAGTGCAGAAACCATCAACTCCATCAAAAATCGGAGTAAACAGGAGTAAACTAGAAATACGCACCGAAATGCCTTGAACTACTCTACAGGCACCAAGCGACTGTCAGGGAGATCACGGCCCTACAGCAGGCAACCTCGTAATGAGCCAGCAGGCTTTCTGTTGCCTGTCATTCCAGGTTTACAGGTTTCCATGTTTCCTCCTCCTCCTCCTCGTCCCGTCCCAGTACACAAGAATATCTCTCTCTCTCTCTCTCTCTCTCTCTCTCTCTCTCTCTCTCTCTCTCTCTCTCTCTCTCTCTCTCTCTCTCTCTCTCTCTCTCCAACAAACAATTTGGGAAACAACATTGTCAGTAGTGAGGCAAGGTTCCGGCGCTCATGGGGGGGGCTGCCTCCACCATCTCTAATTGGTGTAACTGCCACAGTTTCGTTCATTGTAAGAAATATCAAAATAAACATTTCAAATGTTCAGCAGATTCTCCAACAATCAGGACATCCGACGTGTCGTTCCCGGCACTTGCCTCGTGGTGGGCGACACCTTCGCTGGGGCGAGCCCCGCGAAGGTGAAGCTTCTGAGAGCCACCCTTAACAACATGTTCTCTCTTCTCTTAGAAACGTCCGAGGAAAACTGATCGAATGTTTTTAAAATAATGGTTGGTTTCATGAATGTAGAATCAATCATGTTTGATCGATGACACACTTGCGCACGAGGAAACAATGGCGTAAAACTCAGATGTGAACAAAAGTAAACTCAGACTGCAAATTTTTCTTCACCAACGTTGTAGTGCGAGAATGGAGCTCCTCCCACCATCCAGTGTAACACGAGTGTCTCCTTGACTAAAACAAAAACCTCGTCTTCACTCTTCCTTCAACAATATCAACTAGCAACGTTTGGCAACGTTTTTTTGGAGTCTTTAATGTGTAAAATCTTTTAGGACAGACCACCAAGTCTGGACCATGGGGTCTGTGTGGTCTGATTTTCTATGTAAATCTATGTAAATCACCCTCCAGCTTCGGGGAGGGAGCTGGCGAACCACCTCGCGGAAGGTGGCCGTCTTCACCTTCCAGGAGGCGTCTGGCCACGCCTCTTCCCATGCCCTGCTGGACCTGGAGTACCTCTTCAGGTGCAGCAGCAAGCCAGGTGCCGGCGTCATGCAGGTCAAAATCTGCGTGGCGCTGCGCTGCGGCGGGAAACGTGTGGCCCGCGCCGACCTGGAAGAGTTTCTCGGCCAGCTGACGCGTGGTGGCCGCCTGGACTCTTTCTTCCTGTATATACACGAAGAAAAAGTCGCCCTCCTGCAGGCCAATCAGCCAATTACGGACCCAGGTACGGAATGGCTTTTTGAGGGAGAGTCACGAGGCACACACACAATGGTTAAGGCTGCGACTCTTGAAGAAAATGATGATACTAACGAATTGGAAGACTATACTGACGAACACTACGAAGAAAGGAAGGCTTACCTCGAAAAGGTATTCTCCGTTGAGGATGAAGATGATATTGACGAACAGAAAGACAGCAATGAAGACAACTACAAAGAATGGGAGGCTTACCTCAAAAAGGTATTCTCCGTTGAGGATGAAGATGATATCGACGAAATGGAAGACAGCAATGAAGCCAACTACAAAGAATGGAAGGCTTATCTGGAAAAGGTATTCTCCGTTGATGATGATGATGATGGTGATGCAGACGAGGTGACCTCCGAGTTGCGGGAAGCCTCCGATGCTGGAAATGAAGGAGCAGACGAGGTGACCTCCGAGTTGCGGGAAGCCTCCGATGCTGGAAATGGAGCAGACGAGGTGACCTCAGAGTTGCGGGAAGCCTCCGATGCTGGAAATGAAGGAGCAGACGAGGTGACCTCCGAGTTGCGGGAAGCCTCCGATGCAGGGAATGAAGGAGCAGACGAGGTGACCTCCGAGTTGCGGGAAGCCTCCGATGCTGGAAATGAAGGAGCAGAAGAGGTGACCTCCGAGTTGCGGGAAGCCTCCGATGCAGGGAATGAAGGAGCAGACGAGGTGACCTCCGAGTTGCGGGAAGCCTCCGATGCTGGAAATGAAGGAGCAGACGAGGTGACCTCCGAGTTGCGGGAAGCCTCCGATGCTGGAAATGAAGGAGCAGACGAGGTGACCTCCGAGTTGCGGGAAGCCTCCGATGCTGGAAATGAAGGAGCAGACGAGGTGACCTCCGAGTTGCGGGAAGCCTCCGATGCTGGAAATGGAGCAGACGAGGTGACCTCAGAGTTGCGGGAAGCCTCCGATGCTGGAAATGGAGCAGACGAGGTGACCTCCGAGTTGCGGGAAGCCTCCGATGCTGGAAATGAAGGAGCAGACGAGGTGACCTCAGAGTTGCGGGAAGCCTCCGATGCTGGAAATGGAGCAGACGAGGTGACCTCAGAGTTGCGGGAAGCCTCCGATGCAGGGAATGAAGGAGCAGAAGAGGTGACCTCAGAGTTGCAGGAAGCCTCCGATGCTGGAAATGAAGGAGCAGACGAGGTGACCTCCGAGTTGCAGGAAGCCTCCGATGCAGGGAATGAAGGAGCAGACGAGGTGACCTCCGAGTTGCAGGAAGCCTCCGATGCAGGAAATGAAGGAGCAGACGAGGTGACCTCCGAGTTGCGGGAAGCCTCCGATGCAGGGAATGAAGGAGCAGACGAGGTGACCTCCGAGTTGCGGGAAGCCTCCGATGCAGGAAATGAAGGAGCAGACGAGGTGACCTCCGAGTTGCGGGAAGCCTCCGATGCTGGAAATGAAGGAGCAGACGAGGTGACCTCCGAGTTGCGGGAAGCCTCCGATGCAGGGAATGAAGGAGCAGACGAGGTGACCTCCGAGTTGCAGGAAGCCTCCGATGCAGGTAATGAAGGAGCAGACGAGGTGACCTCCGAGTTGCAGGAAGCCTCCGATGCAGGGAATGAAGGAGCAGACGAGGTGACCTCCGAGTTGCGGGAAGCCTCCGATGCAGGAAATGAAGGAGCAGACGAGGTGACCTCCGAGTTGCGGGAAGCCTCCGATGCTGGGAATGAAGGAGCAGACGAGGTGACCTCCGAGTTGCGGGAAGCCTCCGATGCTGGGAATGAAGGAGCAGACGAGGTGACCTCCGAGTTGCGGGAAGCCTCCGATGCAGGGAATGAAGGAGCAGACGAGGTGACCTCCGAGTTGCGGGAAGCCTCCGATGCAGGGAATGAAGGAGCAGACGAGGTGACCTCCGAGTTGCGGGAAGCCTCCGATGCTGGGAATGAAGGAGCAGACGAGGTGACCTCCGAGTTGCGGGAAGCCTCCGATGCAGGGAATGAAGGAGCAGACGAGGTGACCTCCGAGTTGCGGGAAGCCTCCGATGCTGGGAATGAAGGAGCAGACGAGGTGACCTCCGAGTTGCAGGAAGCCTCCGATGCAGGGAATGAAGGAGCAGACGAGGTGACCTCCGAGTTGCGGGAAGCCTCCGATGCAGGGAATGAAGGAGCAGACGAGGTGACCTCCGAGTTGCGGGAAGCCTCCGATGCTGGGAATGAAGGAGCAGACGAGGTGACCTCCGAGTTGCGGGAAGCCTCCGATGCTGGGAATGAAGGAGCAGACGAGGTGACCTCCGAGTTGCGGGAAGCCTCCGATGCAGGGAATGAAGGAGCAGAAGAGGTGACCTCCGAGTTGCGGGAAGCCTCCGATGCTGGAAATGAAGGAGCAGACGGTGACCTCCGAGTTGCAGGACGCCTCCGATGCCTTGAATGAAGGAGCAGACGAGGTGACCTCCGAGTTGCGGGAAGCCTCCGATGCTGGAAATGAAGGAGCAGACGAGGTGACCTCCGAGTTGCGGGAAGCCTCCGATGCAGGGAATGAAGGAGCAGACGAGGTGACCTCCGAGTTGCGGGAAGCCTCCGATGCTGGGAATGAAGGAGCAGACGAGGTGACCTCCGAGTTGCGGGAAGCCTCCGATGCAGGGAATGAAGGAGCAGACGAGGTGACCTCCGAGTTGCGGGAAGCCTCCGATGCAGGGAATGAAGGAGCAGACGAGGTGACCTCCGAGTTGCGGGAAGCCTCCGATGCAGGGAATGAAGGAGCAGACGAGGTGACCTCCGAGTTGCGGGAAGCCTCCGATGCAGGGAATGAAGGAGCAGACGAGGTGACCTCCGAGTTGCGGAAAGCCTCCGATGCTGGAAATGAAGGAGCAGACGAGGTGACCTCCGAGTTGCGGGAAGCCTCCGATGCTGGAAATGAAGGAGCAGACGAGGTGACCTCCGAGTTGCGGGAAGCCTCCGATGCAGGGAATGAAGGAGCACGTGAAGCAACGTCTGCAGACCAGGAAGTTCCCCATCAAGGCGAGTCATCTGCACCAGTGGCCGTCTCTGCCACCCCCGCCACTGCCTCTCACGCTTACCGCAGCCTGGCTGTGCCTCATAGATTCATCAGCCGCCTTGCAGGCCCCGAGGACCGCCACCTCGAGGATCTGCGGCGGAGCTATGGGGTACAAATCGCGCGGATTAAGCGAACCCTTCATGTGAAGGGCCACAGAGACTCAGTTCTGCAGTGCCACAACTTCATTCGTGCCAAAATAGCAGAGTGGCGGAGGTGCGAGACCGCTGAGGCTCATTAAGCGACCTACAATGCTTATGAC